>NC_057808.1:329383379-329607655 GCF_018294505.1 Triticum aestivum | reverse complement strand
TCTCTCTCTCTCTCTCGTGTTCTTGAGGTGATACGATCTTGATGTATCGCGAGCTTTGCTATTATAGTTGGATCTTATGATGTTTCTTCCCCTCTACTCTCTTGTAATGGATTGAGTTTTCCCTTTGAAGTTATCTTATCGGATTGAGTCTTTAAGGATTTGAGAACACTTGATGTATGTCTTGCATGTGCTTATCTGTGGTGACAATGGGATATTCACGTGATCTACTTGATGTATGTTTTGGTGATCAACTTGCGGGTTCAGTGACCTTGTGAACTTATGCATAGGGGTTGGCACACGTTTTCGTCTTGACTCTCCGGTAGAAGCTTTGGGGCACTCTTTGAAGTACTTTGTGTTGGTTGAATAGATGAATCTGAGATTGTGTGATGCATATCGTATAATCATACCCACGGATACTTGAGGTGACATTGGAGTATCTAGGTGACATTAGGGTTTTGGTTGATTTGTGTCTTAAGGTGTTATTCTAGTACGAACTCTTGAATAGATTGATCCGAACGAATAACTTTGAGGTGTTTTCATACCCTACCATAATCTCTTCGTTTGTTCTCCGCTATTAGTGACTTTGGAGTGACTCTTTGTTGCATGTTGAGGGATAGTTATATGATCCAATTATGTTATTATTGTTGAGAGAACTTGCACTAGTGAAAGTATGAACCCTAGGCCTTGTTTCAACGTGTTGCAATACCGTTTGTGCTCACTTTTATCATTAGTTACCTTGATGTTTTTATATTTTCAGATTACGAAAACCTATATCTACCATCCATATTGCACTTGTATCACCATCTCTTCGCCGAACTAGTGCACCTATACAATTTACCATTGTATTGGGTGTGTTGGGGACACAAGAGACTCTTTGTTATTTGGTTGCAGGGTTGCTTGAGAGAGACCATCTTCATCCTACGCCTCCCACGGATTGATAAATCTTAGGTCATCCACTTGAGGGAAATTTGCTACTGTCCTACAAACCTCTGCACTTGGAGGCCCAACAACGTCTACAAGAAGAAGGTTGTGTAGTAGACATCAAGCTCTTTTCTGGCGCCATTGCCGGGGAGGTTAGTTCTTGAAGGTATATCTTTAGATCTTGCAATCAAATCTTGTAGTTTCTTGTTTTATCACTAGTTTAGTTTATAAAAGAAAACTACAAAAAATGGAATTAAGGTTGCCTCATATGCTTCATCTTTTTAATATCTTTCGTGAAAATAAGGATTCCGATAATTGTGCTCAATTGCTAGAGGAAGAATGCATTAAAATGTTTGGCACTAAATCTTTGAATGATGAGCATGATTGCAATGTTGTTAGTATGAATTCCTTGAATATCCATGATGCTAATTATATGCAAAGCCACAAGCTTGGGGAAGCTATGTTTGATGAAGATGATATTTTTTTGTCCCCCACGTTTTGATGAGCAAATTTATCATGATGAAAGCATGCCTCCTATCTATGTTGATTATTGTGATGACATTTATGCTATAAAGAATAAAGATAACCATGAAACTTGTCATCATGATTTTAATTTTTAATTGGATTATGCTTCACATGATAGTTATTTTGGTGAGTTTGCTCCCATTATTATTCATGAGAACAAATTTGCTTATGCGGAGAGTAATAAAATTTCTATGCTTGTAGATCATGAAAAGAATGCTTTATGTGATAGTTATATTGTTGAATTCATTCATGATGCTACTGAAAATTATTATGAGGGAGGAACATATGCTTGTAGGAATTGCAATAATATCAAGTTTCCTCTCTATGTGCATAAAATTTTGAAGTTATGCTTGGTTTGCCTTCCTATGCTAGTTGATTATTGTTCCCATAAGTTGTTTGCTCACAAAATCCCTATGCATAGGAAGTGGGTTAGACTTAAATGTGCTAGTCATATTCTTCATGATGCTCTCTTTATGTTTCAATTCTTATGTCTTATGTGAGCATCATTGAAATCATCATGCCTAGCTAGGGGCGTTAAACGTTAGCGCTTGTTGGGAGGCAACCGAATTTTATTTTAGTTTCTTGCTTTTTGGTTCTGTTTAGTAATAAATAAATCATCAATATTCAAGGACAACCAAGAGCCTAAGCTTGGGGATGCCCCGGAAGGCATCCCCTCTTCCGTCTTCGTTCATCGGTAACTTTACTTGGAGCTATATTTTTATTCACCACATGATATGTGTTTTGCTTGGAGCGTCATTTTATTTTCTTTAGCTTTGCTTGTCGTTTGAATAAAATACTAAGATCTGAAACTATTAAGTGAGAGAGAGTCTTCACAAAGCTACATAGTTATTTAACTACTCATTGATCTTCACTTATATCTTTTTGGAGTAGTTTGTCATTTACTCATGTGCTTCACTTATATCCTATGAGTAAATGGCTGAATGATTTGAATGTCATAAATCTGAAATTATATATGTTTCATATGCCTTTCCCATGGGGAGTAATGCCTTCACACATAAGAAGTAGAGGTGGTAAATTTATTGAAGGTTAGCAAACATTGTATTGGTCACTTGAACAATTTATGAAAGAATATTGAAGGAAGAGAGATTTCACATATAAATATACTATCTTGGACATCTTCTATGATTGTGAGCCCCATTAATTATTTTCAATCCTGAGCAAATTAGTTGAAGTTGGACAAGGAAGACAACATAATGAGTTATGCTTGGGTATATTTGTATAGAAGTTATATTGTTATGGATCCTCTAACATGTGGTGCTTGCTATTTAGAATCCTTTGCTAGCCAAAATATCTGTACTAAGCGGGAATACTGCTTGTGCATCCAAATTCCTTGAACCAAGTTTCTTCCATGAGTGTCCACCATATCTACCTATATGCGGTATTTACCTGCCGTTCCAAGTAAATTTGCATCTGCCAAACTCTAAACCTTCAAATAATAATCTGTTTTGTATGCCCGAATCGCTCATGTAGCGACTAGGGGCTGTCAGTATCTTCCATGCTAGGTGGGTTATTCTCACGATGAGTGGACTCCGCTCATCATTCACGAGAAAATGGCTGGTAACTGGGATGCCCAGTCCTATGATCAAAAGATCAAAAACAAATTCACAAATAATTTAAACAAAACTCCCCCAGGAATGTTGATAGTTGGACGGCACCCGTTGTTTCGGACAAGCCGTGGAGTGTGAATGTTGGTGGAGGGGGAGTAAAATCTTTACCTTTCTGCGTGGGAACCGCCTATAATGTATCTAGTATGGAAGATATTGGGAACTCTTGGTCGTTATGTTGACAATGAAAGCATACCTCTCAAAATTATTTTCATCTCTGTTTTTGCTTCGAGCTCTGGCACCTCTGCAAATCTCTGCTTCCCTCTGTGAAGGGCCTATCTTTTACTTTTATGCAAGAGTCAGTAGTATTCCTTCTCATTCCAACCTACTCTTTAGTTGGCAAGCATCATGTGATGCAAAGATCTAAGCATATATGGCCATTCAAATATATTTGAGCATGAATTATTACTGTTGACATTACCCTTAAGGTAAAAGGTTGGGAGGCGAAAAATTAAGCCCCTATCTTTCTCTGTGTTCGATGAATACTATTTGTTCTAAAAATATGCTTTGAGTGGTAGCAATCATGGAAGACTAAATGATAGTTGAGTATGTGAAATTTGCTGAATCAAAGCTCTGTCATAGACTCTTCCTGAAAATAAGATGAATTGTAATTGTTTGATGACTAATAACACGGTTTGTTAGTTTTCAAGAAAGTTTATGATCTATACTTTAACATGTGAATAGTTTGTTACTTGATCATGAAAAGTTCTATGAGTTGAGCTACTGTTATGACATATGATGATGCTAGAAAAGGTGATTGAAATTATCATTGATCAAACTTGTGCACCTGCTAGCATTCACACTTCATAAATTGTTTCTTTTATCATTTACCTACTCGAGGACGAGCAAGAAATTAAGCTTGGGGATGTTGATACGTCTCCAACGTATCTATAATTTATGAAGTATTCATGCTATTATACTATCCATCTTGGATGTTTAATGGGCTTTACTATGCACTTTTATATTATTTTTGGGACTAACTTATTAACCCAGAGCCCAGTGCCAGTTTCTGTTTTTCTCCTTGTTTCAGTGTTTCGCAGAAAAGGAATATCAAACGGAGTCCAAACGGAATGAAACCTTCCGGAGAGTTATTTTTGGAACGGAAGCAATCCAGAAGACTTGGAGTGTACATAAGGGAAGCAACGAGGAAGGCACGAGGCAGGGGGGCGCGCCCACCCCCGTGGGCGCGCCCTCCACCCTCGTGGGCCCCTCGTGGCTCCCCTGACCGACTTCTTTCGCCTATATATATCAATATACCCTAAAACCATCGGGGAACAGAATAGATCGGGAGTTCCGCCGCCGCAAGCCTCTGTAGCCACTAAAAACTAATCGGGACCCTGTTCCGGCACCCTACCGGAGGGGGGATCCCTCACTGGTGGCCATCTTCATCATCCCGGCGCTCTCCATGGCGAAGAGGGAGTAGTTCACCCTCGGGGCTGAGGGTATGTACCAGTAGCTATGTGTTTGACCTCTCTCTCTCTCTCTCTCGTGTTCTTGAGGTGATATGATCTTGATGTATCGCGAGCTTTGCTATTATAGTTGGATCTTATGATGTTTCTCCCCCTCTACTCTCTTGTAATGGATTGAGTTTTCCCTTTGAAGTAATCTTATCGGATTGAGTCTTTAAGGATTTGAGAACACTTGATGTATGTCTTGCATGTGCTTATCTGTGGTGACAATGGGATATTCACGTGATCTACTTGATGTATGTTTTGGTGATCGACTTACGGGTTCAGTGACCTTGTGAACTTATGCATAGGTGCTGGCACACGTTTTCGTCTTGAGTCTTCGGTAGAAGCTTTGGGGCACTCTTTGAAGTACTTTGTGTTGGTTGAATAGATGAATCTGAGATTGTGTGATGCATATCGTATAATCATACCCACGGATACTTGAGGTGACATTGGAGTATCTAGGTGACATTAGGGTTTTGGTTGATTTGTGTCTTAAGGTGTTCTTCTAGTACGAACTCTTGAATAGATCGATCCGAACGAATAACTTCGAGGTGGTTTCATACCCTACCATAATCTCTTCGTTTGTTCTCCGCTATTAGTGACTTTGGAGTGACTCTTTGTTGCATGTTGAGGGATAGTTATATGATCCAATTATGTTATTATTGTTGAGAGAACTTGCACTAGTGAAAGTATGAACCCTAGGCCTTGTTTCAACGCGTTGCAATACCGTTTGTGCTCACTTTTATCATTAGTTACCTTGCTGTTTTTATATTTTCAGATTACGAAAACCTATATCTACCATCCATATTGCACTTGTATCACCATCTCTTCGCCGAACTAGTGCACCTATACAATTTACCATTGTATTGGGTGTGTTGGGGACACAAGAGACTCTTTGTTATTTGGTTGCAGGGTTGCTTGAGAGAGACCATCTTCATCCTACGCCTCCCACAGATTGATAAACCTTAGGTCATCCACTTGCGGGAAATTTGCTACTGTCCTACAAACCTCTGCACTTGGAGGCCCAACAACGTCTACAAGAAGAAGCTTGTGTAGTAGACATCATGGACCATAGAGTTATAATCCAGATAAGCAGGAGGTAACACCAAATCATTTCTATGTATGGGTACATCAAGATAATTAGCTACACGAGTTGCATAAATTCCACCAAACAAATCTCCACTTGTACCGTTATGATGCAACCTTCGTGCAACAATATCCCCCAATTTATATTGTTTATCACCTAATACCGCACTTTTGAGGACACAAAGATTTGGAACGCACATGTGACAAGCTTCATCTTTACCGTTAATGCATCTACCTATAAAGAGAGAAAAATAATGTATGGAAGGAAAGTGAATGCTCCTTATGGTAGCTTGTGTGATTTCTCTAGATTCCTCCACAGTGATACTAGCAAGAAAGTCTTTATATTCAGATTTGCGAGGTTCACTAACATTGCCCCACTCCGGGAGTTTACAAGCATTATTAAAATCTTCTAAATCCATGGTATATGATTTATCATAAAGATCAAATAAAACTGTGTGAGAATTGCGCGAGGATGTAAATTTAAACCTTCTCACAAAGGAATCAGTTAGGTAGCGGTATTGCAGGCAATTATCTGACACGAAGCCCTCAAGATCAGCATTACGCACATACGCGTCAAATTCATCCTTGATGCCTGCTTGGACCATGAACTCTTCTGACGGCCATTCGCAAGGCCGCACTTGAGCTTCCCTTGGTAGTTCATTGTCCGGCTCACGTATCGCGAGCCTTGGGCCTTGCTTGCTTGAGGAACCACCTTGGTACATTTTCATAAACATATTTCTTTCTCAGAAAAATTTGTGAAATTTTTAGTGACTCAAAATAAAAGTGAACCAAACTCAACAAGATTAATAGCAACTACTCCCACAAGTGCCTAGAGGCTATATCATGCATTAAAACTACTTGGGACCATATAAATTTGACATGCAAGTTCAAGAACAGGGTCACCTAAGCAGCAAACATTTGCAATAAATAAAGCACTAGAACAAAAACTAATTGGACCATTGGAGGAGTCACATACCAAAGAACAATCCCCCAAAACAGTTTTGTGAATGGAGCTTCGAGCAAGGAGATCGAAAGTGGCAGCAAGATGAGCTAGAACACGGGTTTGAGCTATGGGAGGATTTTTTCTGGAGGAAGATGAAGTGAGTGGGTGCTGGAATAAGTGGAGGGGTCCACAATGCAAAGGGTGCGCGCCCTGGACCCTCGTGGCCAGGTGGTGGCCCCCTCTGATGTGTTCTCAGTGCTAGATATTCTTAAATATTCTACAAGAAATCATATTTCATTTTTGGGATGTTTGGAGAACTTTTATTTTTGGGGTATTTTTTATTGCAATGATAATTCAGAAAACAGACAGAAAATACTATTCTTGCTTTATTTATCTAAATAACAGAAAGTAAAAGGAGGGTACAGAAAGTTGTGCTTTCTAGCTTCATCCATCTCATGCTCATCAAAAGGAATCCACTAACAAGGTTGATCAAGTCTTGTTAACAAACTCTTTCCAAATCACATGAAACCGGAGAATTTTCGAATAACACTAAGTTACCTCAACAGGGATATGCACGTCCCCAACAATAAGAATATCATATTTCTTCTTAACAGTAGGAAGAGGAAATTCAAAACCTCCAATAGTAATCATTGAAGTTTTTCCAATAGAATTGATACTATGGACTTGAGGTTGTTTCCTCGAAAAGTGTACCGTATGCTCATTACCATTAACATGAAAAGTGACATTGCCTTTGTTGCAATCAATAACAGCCCCTGCAGTATTCAAAATGGGTCTACCAAGGATAATCAACATACTATCGTCCTCGGGAATATCAAGAATAACAAAGTCCGTTAAAATAGTAACGTTTGCAACCACAACATGCACATCCTCACAAATACCGACATGTATAGCAGTTGATTTATCGGCCATTTGCAAAGATATTTCAGTAGTTGTCAACTTATTCAAATCAAGTCTACGATATAAAGAGAGAGGCATAACACTAACACCGGCTCCAAGATCACATAAAGCAGTTTTAACATAGTTTCTTTTAATGGAGCATGGTATAGTTGGTACTCCTGGATCTCCTAGTTTCTTAGGTACTCCACCTTTAAAAGTATAATTGGCAAGCATGGTGGAAATTTCAGCTTCTGGTATCTTTATTTTATTTGTAACAATATCTTTCATATACTTAGCATAAGGATGCATTTTAAGCATATCAGTCCAACGCATACGCAAAAAGATAGGTCTAATCATTTCAGCAAAGCGCTCAAAATCCTCATCATTCTTTTTCTTGGATGGTTTGGGAGGAAAAGGCATGGGTTTCTAAACCCATGGTTCTCTTTCTTTACCGTGCTTCCTAGCAACAAAGTCTCTCTTATCATAACGTTGATTCTTTGATTATGGGTTATCAAGATCAACAGCAGGTTCAATCTCTACATCATTATTATTGCTAGGTTGAGCATCAACATGAACATCATCATTAACATTATCACTAGGTTCATGTTCATTACCAGATTGTGTTTCAGCATCAGAAATAGAAATATCATTGGGATTCTCAGGTGTGTCAACAACAGGTTCACTAGAAGCATGCAAAGTCCTATCATTTTTCTTTTTCTTCTTCTTAGAAGAACTAGGTGCATCAACATTAGTTCTCTGAGAATCTTGCTCAATTCTCTTAGGGTGGCCCTCAGGATACAAAGGTTCCTAAGTCATTCTACCCCCTCTAGTCACAACTCTAACAGCATTATCATTTTCTTATTATTTAATTCATTGAGCAAATCATTCTGAGCTTTAAGCACTTGTTCTACTTGAGTGGTACCCATAGAAGCATGTTTACTATAAGTTTAAGTTCACCTTTAACTCTAGACATATAATCACTCAAGTGTTCAATCATATAAGCATTACGTTTCAATTGTCTTCCAACATAAGCATTGAAGTTTTCTTGTTTAACAATAAAATTATCAAACTCATCCAAGCATTGGCTAGCAGACTTATAACAAGGAATATCACCTTCATCGAATCTATAGAGAGAATTTACCTTTACTACCTCTGTCGGGTTATCAAGACCATGTATTTCTTCAATAGGTGGTAAATTCTTAACATCTTCAGCTTTAATACCCTTTTCTTTCATAGATTTCTTTGCCTCTTGCATATCTTCAGGACTGAGAAATAGAATACCCCTTTTCTTCGGAGTTGGCTTAGGAGTTGGTTCAGGAAGTGTCCAATCATTATCATTATTCAATATATTATTCAATAGCAATTCAGCTTGCTCAATAGTTCTTTCCCTGAAAACACAACCAGCGCAACTATCCAGGTGGTCTCTGGAAGCATCGGTTAGTCCATTATAAAAGATATCAAGTATTTCATTTTTGTTGAGAGGATGATCAGGCAAAGCATTAAGTAATCGGAGAAGACTCCCCCAAGCTTGTGGGAGACTCTCTTCTTCAATTTGCACAAAATTATATATTTCCCTTAAAGCAGCTTGTTTCTTATGAGCGGGGAAATATTTAGCAGAGAAGTAATAAATCATATCCTGGGGACTACGCACACAACCAGGAGTAAGAGAATTAAACCATGTTTTAGCATCACCCTTTAATGAGAACGGAAATAACTTAAGGATATAGTAGTAACGAATTTTTTCCTCATGAGTGAATAGGGTGGTTATATCATTTAATTTAGTAAGATGTGCCACAACAGTTTTAGATTCATAGCCATAAAAAGGATCAGATTCAACCAAAGTAATTAACTCATGGTCAACAGAGAAATCATAATCCTTATCAGAAATACAGATAGGTGAAGTAGCAAAAGGAGGGTCATATTTCACTCTAGTGTTTAAAGACTTTTCTTTCAGCTTAGCTAACAGTTTCTTAAGATCATATCTATCTTTGCAAGGAAAAAAGTCTCTAGAAGTTTCTTCATCCATAACATAACCCTCAGGCACATCAGGCAATTCATATCTAGGGGAGAATCTTCATAATCACTTTCATCAATATTATCAGTTTCAATAATTTCATTCTCTCTAACCCTAGCAAGTTGTTCATCAGGAAATTCACCTAATGGCACAGTATTATCAAGCATAAAAGTAGTTTCATCATAAGAATCCTGCAAAGTAGAAGTGGCATCATCAATAACATGCGACATATCAGAATCAATAGCAGGAGTAGGTTTAGGTGTCACAAGTTTACTCAAAACAGAAGGAGAATCAAGTGCAGAGCTAGATGGCAGTTCCTTACCTGCCCTCGTAGTTGAGGGATAAATCTTGGTTTTTTCGTCTTTCAAGTTCCTCATAGTGATCAACAGATATAAATCCCAAGTGACTCAAAGAATAGAGCTATGCTCGGCAACAGCGCCAGAAAATAGTCTTGATAACCCACAAGTATAGGAATCGCAACAGTTTTCGAGGGTAGAGTATTCAACCCAAATTTATTGATTCGACACAAGGGGAGCCAAAGAATATTCTCAAGTGTTAGCAGTTGAGTTGTCAATTCAACCACACCTGGAAACTTAATATCTGTAGCAAAGTATTTAGTAGCAAAGTAGTATGGAAGTAACGGTAATAGTGGCAAAAGTAATAGTAGCAGCTTTGTAGTAATTGTAACAGTGGCAACGGAAAAGTAACTAAGCAAAGATCAATATGTGAAAAGCTCGTAGGCATTGGATTAGTGATGGATAATTATGTCGGATGTGATTCCTCATGCAACAGTTATAACATAGGGTGACACAGAACTAGCTCCAGTCCATCAATGTAATTTAGGCATGTATTTCGAATATAGTCATACGTGCTTATGGAAAAAGAACTTGCGTGACATCTTTTGTCCTACCCTCCCGTGGCAGCGGGATCCTATTGCAAACTAAGGGATATTAAGGCCTCCTTTTAATACAGTACCAGACCAAAGCATTACATTTAGTGAATACATGAACTCCTCAAACTACGGTCATCACCGGGAGTGGTCCCGATTATTGTCACTTCGGGGTTACCGGATCATAACACATAGTAGGTGACTATTGACTTGCAAGATAGGATCAAGAACTCACATATATTCATGAAAACATAATAGGTTCAAATCTGAAATCATGGCACTCGGGCCCTAGTGAGAAGCATTAAGCATAGAAAAGTCATAGCAACATCAATCTCAGAACATAATGGATACTAGGGATCAAACCCTAACAAAACTAACTCGATTACATGATAAATCTCATCCAACCCATCACAGTCCAGCAAGCCTACGATGGAATTACTCACACACGGCGGTGAGCATCATGAAATTGGTGATGGAGGATGGTTGATGATGACGACGGCGAAGGATTCCCCTCTCTGGAGCCCCGAATGGACTCCAGATCATCCCTCCCACTACTAAAAAAATACACTTGCATGATGATATGTGTTTGTCACAGTAGGTCACGTTTTCTATCATGCACGTACATCCATGACAAATTTATGACAGAATCAATATAGTCATACATGTGCTGTCGTAGAAGTGTTCCATGACATTACCAAAATTATCATCACGGAAGTGTCCACTTCCATGATGATAAATCGCGCATCATAGAAGTGCTTTCGTCAAGGGTGACCGACACGTGGCATCCACCATAACGGAACGCCGTTAAGCTATCGGGTCCGGTTTTGGATTCGATAACCCGTTAACAGCCCGGACCAATGGGGATTTTCCACGTGTAAAATCATCATTGGCCGGAGGAAACACGGGTTGCCTCACCGTTGGGACCGATGTCATCCACTCATTGGACAGGAGGCGCCTATGATAGGTCGACATGTGGCACGGCCCAACAGTGGCCCATTCTGGTGAAAAAGGTCGGCCCAGTAAAAAATAGCAGGCCGACCCATATAAGGCCTACTTGTGTCAGGTCCATTTAAGCCCACGGCCCATACGAGATGTGCCAATTCGGTCCGTCAACGGCCCGTTAAAGATTTGACACCATTGCAGCCCATTGTCAGTTCGAGCCCGTTAACAGCCCGCTATATATTTGGGCTCAATATCGACCCGATGAGATTTCGGCCTATTAACGGCCCATTCAGTGGATGGGCCAATTTTCACGATGTACATCTTTCGGCCTTTTAGCGACCCATTTAAATATTGGGCTAATTTCCGCCCGATGTGTCTTTCAGCCTGTTGACGGCCCATAAATCAGTTGGGCCATTTGTAGTCGGACCTGAGTTTCGGCCTTTTAGCGACCCATTTAAGTGTTGGGCCAATTTTCGGCCCGGTGTGTCTTTCAGCCTACTGACGGCCCATATATCTGTTGGGCCATTTGTAGTCGGACCTGAGTTTTGGCCTTTTAGCGACCCATTTAAGTGTTGGGCCAATTCCCGGCCATGTGTGCCTTTCAGCCTGTTAACGGACCATAAATGAGTTGGGCCATTTGTAGTCGGACCTGAGTTTGGCCTTTTAACGGCCCATGCCTTTCATGGTCCAATACCAGCCCGGTTTCTCTTTTGGCCTGCTAAAGGCCCACAACACAGTTAGGCAATTCACAATACGACCTGACTTTCGGCCTCTTAGCGGCCCATGCTCTTCATGGTCCAGTACAAGCCCGCTGTCTCTTTCGGCCTGCTAAAGGCCTGCAGTATAGTCGGGCCATATGTAGCACGAACTTAGTAACGACCCATGAAATCAATTGGGCCCACCTATTGCCCGCTTCGATGTCAGCCTGTTAACGACCCGGGAGTTAAGAGGGCCGACCATTAACTTTCGGCCTCATAGCGGCCCATTAACTTAATGGGCCCACTCAAGTTCGTACATGTCTTTCGGCCAAATTAGATAATTTGAGCCCATTACGACGAGCAATTATGCATAGGACCAAAACCGATCAAGCAAAGGTACGGCATACAGGGAAAAACGTTGCACATCCAGCATATATTACAAGAAATTGCATCCACTCGTCAATCAAAGATTGATGCCAGTGCAAATAAATGAACAGAACCTAATGATCTACAACGTCACAATCTGCAACCTCAGCATGGATGATGCCCATAAGCATGTGGGCAAGTTCTTGCTGCTTTGCTACACTGTCTCTGAAAACATTGATCAATTGTTGTGTCGCACGACTCTGCACCTCTGATTCCTCCACCATTTCCATCATTCCTTCAGCCATTAATTGGTTCACAAACATACATTTTTCCGTTGCATTCAAGACAGAGGATACTGAACAGATTCATATGGCGATTTTGGCAGGCTTGTATTATTGATAGTGGAGAGTATCTCAACCACTGCATCATAACATAAATTAGGAGGGGAACCAAATAGATTAATCATGAGTTATTGGCATATTACCTGGCCTAGATTTATTGGAAAGAAACAATGGGGTTTCCTTGCTGGTTTCAGAGTTTGTCTTCTTATCTTCAGCAGCCTGCACCAAATTAAGACACTAGCATTGCTATCATTGGCCAAGTCAGATAATAGGAAAGCAACATTGGCACAACGAACGTTTGGGCAACTAGCCAACACCAAATTAACATAATATGGCACAGCTATCATCAGCCAGGTAAGGTAATACAAAAGCAACATTGACACAATGAATGAATGGGCAACCAGAGCAGCACTACAATTCACTAATGTGCATGATATGAGATAGTACACTCATGCAGCTCAGTATGCAAAACTACCAGGCAGTTTTCTTTACAAAAATCAACATTGGCGCCTTTAGCATTTTGCTACAACTAATTTTAGATCAGACAAAGGTTGGATTCACGCCGATTAACAAAATACATGCTGATGTAAAAATATAGTGATATACAACAGGTACTTACATCAGCATTGGAGCACAGAGAATTCCCGCAAGATATTTTCCTCGAATACAATGCCAATGAAGGAAATCTTCTATCATTTAACCTTATTTTCTAAAAGAGAGATGGGTAAGAAACATGTAGAAAATATGATCAGAATGCTATAAAATTTCATGATGTGAGGATACACACACGCTTCTTAGAATGGAGTTGACATTCTTCTGCTGGACTGGAGCGGACTAGTTCTTTGGCCACTGGAATCTGCTTATTATCAGTGGGAGTCGGGTTTCTCTGTGCTGGAGCAGTATCTATGAAAAATTGAGTTGGTTTATTATCTCCTGGCGTTTGGATCTTTTGCAAAGACCTGGTTTGTAACCCTTCATATTCTAACATAGCTGTCTTCCCCTTGCATGCCTTATATAGAAGAATGGTGCTTCAATTATAAAACATGCTACAGCAGAGATGGAATAGGTACTGAAGAATAGAAAGGCATGACATATTGACATGTATTCCCTCCATCCGGAAATAAATGGATGGGTCTAGGCGTATTTCAGTTCTAGATACATCCAGTTTTATCCATTTCTACGACAAGTAATCCGGACGGAGGGAGTATGATGTAAGAGCTAGGGATACGACAGGACAACACAGTAAAAAACACTGAAAACCCACTGCAGAACCAAAGTAATCAAACCCACTAATATGAGATAGTACACTCATGCAGCTCGGGATGCAAAACTACCAGGCAGTTTTCCTTACAAAAATCAACATTGTGGCCTTTAATCATACATTTTGCTACAACTAAATTTAGATCAGATAAAGGTTGGATTCATGCCGATTAACAAAATACATGCTGATGTAAAAATATAGTGATATACAACAGGTACTTACATCTGCATTGGAGTACAGAGAATTCCTGCAAGAATCTTTCCTCACAGACGATACCAGTGCGGAAATTCTTCTATCTTTTAAGCTTATTTTCTAAAAGAGAGATGAGTAAAAACATGTAGAAATCTGATCAACATGCTATAAAATTTCATGATGCAAGGATACGCACACGCTTCTTAGAATGGAGTTGACATATTTTTGCTGGACTGGAGCGGACTAGTTCTTTGGCCACTCGAATCTGCTTATTATCAGTAGGAGTTGGGTTTCTCTGCGCTGGAGCAGTATCTATAAAAATTGGAGTTGGTTTATTATCTCCTGGCGTTTGGATCTTTTGCAAAGACCTGGTTTGTAACCCTTCAGATTCTAACATAGTCGTCTTCACCTTGCATGCCTTGTATAGAAGAATGGCGCTTCAATTATAAAACATGCTACAGCAGAGAGATGGAATAGGTACTGAAGAATAGAAAGGCATGACATATTGACATGTATTCCCCCCATCCGGAAAAAAATGGATGGGTCTAGGCGTATTTCAGTTCTAGATACATCCTTTTTTATCCATTTCGACAACATGTAATCCGGACGGAGGGAGTATGGTGTAAGAGCTAGGGATACGATAGGACAACACAGTAAAAAACACTAGTTGAATGTAAAACTGTATGCTAGCGGAATACATACAGAAAAAAATTAAGGCAACATACACGTGTATGATTGGGAAACTAAGATGGCATTGCAACAGAGCACTAGAACAACACTTCAATGTAAAAAAACATGGTATGGTAGACAGATGAAGTACATACCGATGAATAACAATGCATAAGATATTCAGAAGCATGATGTCCAAATTAAGCAGATGGCATTGCGATAGAGCAAGGACCTTGTGGGGTGAAGATGATTCAACATCTTTCTGCAAGTCTTCTGAAGAACTGCCTTTACATGTTCCATCATATTGGGTATCATTGACATCAAGTTTATTCGCCTTTACATTGCTCCGTGAGGTTCTTGTGGATATATCAGTGTGTGCAATTATATCTGACATGCATGGAAGACAACTAGTTGTTAGATTTATGTAATGAGTGCCTGTATGAGACGACATAAATAGTAGGCCTGGGGTTAACTAGCAGCAACAGGTCTCAAAAACTTAAGGGAGAACACAGATGAAAGCTACAGAATATGTATCGTTTGTACTCAAGATTAACTAGATGGCACGCAAAAGTATTAAAGAACAACATAGGTAATACTAGAAGTGGTATAATACTATAATCACCAGCCTGTGGGATATCATTGGTTGATGGATGATAACTATGGAATATCGTTACCTAAAGAACAAGTATCTTAGCTGAACTATGGAACATCATTAACTCCTGAACAAGACCCGTAAGAGATCAGCATGAATATATAGTGAAATGTGATAATCTATTTTCCATGCTTAGATGAATAACAAAGCCATAAATGTTGCACACAAGTAAGATGAGGGTACAACCTATCTGGCCGCCATCCATAGGAGTGAGCATCATGTGCTGACTTGTCGATGGCCCTGCAGTTGTTGTGGCTGTCCATGTCGGGCACACGCATTCGATGTAGGGAACTATTGAGTGGGGACTATAACTCCCTTCTGGTGTATGCTTCCCTTGTTGGAGCAGCTGCGGTGAGTCGGAAGACGGTGTGGCTGAAGATGCAGATAACGCATAATGTTAAGAACGACACATCTCTTTGATCTGAAGAAATACACTAAGAGATCAACAGCAAGGTACGAGAGTGGTCACACGTCTGTTGACTGAGACTAAATTGGGGTCACACGATTTTATTTTATTTTGGTATTGTCCGATCTACGCCAGATGGCTTGATGGCCGTCTTGTGCCTCCCGGCTGACACTGTTAGGAATCTTCCCCGAAGAGCTAGCGACCAACGGTAGAGCAGCTTGCCTCCGCCGTCCGTGGCCCTGGCCAAAACCCCGCTCCCCGCCCCACCGCACTGCCGTGGTTGCGCCGCCCCCGGGCCAATCCACAAAGACTCCCCATCATCCAGATCCGGCGGCGGCAGTACCTTGAACCCACGCAACTCTAAGATAGCCATCTAAGCGCTTCTTCCGCAGCGAACTTGCGGCCCCGCACCCTTACGTTAGACACCAGCCAACCGGCAGCCTAGGAGCTCCGCCGCCTTGAGGGGTGCTGCTTCCCATTGGGAATCGATTGGCCCAGAATAAAAATTCAGATAACTGACGCCTAAATAAAGTGATTTGAGATGAGGGTGCGACCTATCTGGCGGCATGGTGAAGTAGGCAGGTCCAGCTGCCGAGTCGGTGAGGCCGGCGCGGTTGTGGTGGCCACCGGCGGCAGGGAAACAACGATCTCGCAACGGTCGACGGCTATGAGGAAGCAGCGCCGGGACTCTAGACGGATCCGAAGTTGGAGCCGCTCCAGCACCGTGAACAACGGCGGGGGTGAATCGGCTCCGGTACGGTTCACGCGGCCGTCGTCGAGGCAGCTCCAGCAGCACGGAGTAAGAGGCACACGGCCCAATGTACGACGGCAAATGGACAGCGTCTCCGGCATTAGGGAGGAGTGCGGCTGTGAAATTGGTGCGGTGGAGGCGCCATGGAGGAGGGGCTGAGGTTTCGCAGCTCGGGAGAAGGGAGCTTCCGGGGAGAAGGTGATTTGGCGCCCACGAGGTATGAATGGGGGGGAATTGGGAGGGGAGTGGAACCATGTTTTACGGACGCATTTGTCTGAAATGTGAGGGGGAGTTACAGTTCTACCCCTGCCTTTAGGCTTCTCGGCTTGGGTCTGTATACTAAGGGTCGGGGATAGTAGAGTAACTTTGCTTCTCCCCAAATAGTGGGCGGGAGCGATTTCGGGCGAGGAGGGCGTGTTTTGAAATATAGTGGGCGCTAGCGATTTCGGGCGAGGAGAGCGTGTTTTGAAATAGTGGGCGCGAGCTATTTCGGGCGAGGAGAGCGTGTTTTGCCGACCATGGTTTATGAATTATTCGGCACATGTCATTTCGGCCGAGGAGAAGGCGCGCTTGGATGAAGTTACGAACCTACCCTCGATGCACAACGGGCCAATTAATGTGTCTCCCACATAGGACGGTAATTTCACGTCTCCCATTTATTTGCTCGGGTGAATTCCACCGAGCAGAGGATGTTTAACGGTTCGTTCAAAATTTGGGAGAACGAGCATCCACGTCTACCTTACCATGTCGATTCGAATCAAATTTAGAAATATTAGCTTGCCACTTCTTTTTTAGATGGAGAGATGATGCTCGGGAGTAATGTGTTTTTACATGCTCGTTGCTAGCGATTTACTATATGACAAATAGTTGACCCACTCAAAAACGGGAATCAACCCCAAAATGAAATATCTCGATTCAATGAAATAGCTCGTTCACCAGGTCAAAATAGTGAACTATATCCAAAATTGAACACCTCAATCGAATAGCATGTTGTACAGTATTATAGTACTCCATGAACCTGTTGAAAGTCAAATTAATGAACTTGTTTGATATAAGCATATATCCGTTCATGTGTGGATTGCAGACAACATGTTCTCTAATTTAAATATTTGAATGCAAGTTTATATCGAAACATGGTTTATATCAGTCTTTGATGCATAAAACGCGACCTCCCCCTCTCCCGGACTCCTGCTCTCTCTCTCTCTTTCACCGACAATCTTCAATTCTGTCGCACGCATCCAACACACAAACCTTGTTGGTCCTCTCTCTTTCTCTCCATCTCTCTCTCTCTTTGTGTGTGTGCATGGGGGGGTCTTTCTAGTTCGATGCATATATACTCCATCTATAGGTCTCTCTCGCTACTATGTATGATTCTCTAGTCCAAGCTAGATATCTTGGGTGCACTCATCGTACGCACACAAATTCCTTGGCTCGTTGCCCGTAACTCTCTCACGCACCACTCTGTCGTCTCGGAGCTCTTCCCCCTCTCTGTCAAACTCTCCATCTACCTGGGTCACACATACACATGCATATCTCACTTGCACTCGATAGGCCCATCTAAAACTCTATCTCTCTGCCTCATTCTCTCTCCATCTCACACGCACACACACACAATCTCATGCCTAGCTAGCCAAGTATGATGGTCTCTCACTCAATTGTAGGCACACGCAGTCCCCCCTATATGTATATGACTAGCTAATCTTAGTCTCCATCACAAACATGCGCATGGTCTATCTCGATTTCTCTCGGGGCATCTTTCTATCGCGCATACACCTCCCTCGATCTCCCACCCATTGTCGGTGTCAAAACCGGCGGATCTCGGGTAGGGGGTCCCGAACTGTGCGTCTAGGATCGATGGTAACAGGAGACGGGGGACACGATGTTTACCCAGTATCGGGCCCTCTCTATGGAGGTAATACCCTACTTCCTGCTTGATTGATCTTGATGAATATGAGTGTTACAAGAGTTGATCTACCACGAGATCATAATGGCTAAACCCTAGAAGTCTAGCCTATGTGAATATGGTAATGAGTGTCTGGCCATCCGGACTACGATCTCCAGTTTATATAGACACTAGAGAGATCTAGGGTTACATGGAGTCGGTTACATAAGAAGGAATATTCATAGTCGGTCGCCTAGCTTGCCTTCTACGCCAAGGAAAGTTCAATCCGGACACGGGTATAGTCTTCGGCCTTCATATCTTCACAGTACGGCCCAATGAGTAATAGGCCGAACGCCCGAGGACCCCTTAGTCCAGGACTCCTTCAGTAGCCCCTGAACCTGGCTTCAATGACGAGGAGTCCGGCGCGCAGATTGTCTTCGGCATTGCAAGGCGGGTTCCCCTTTTCCGAACTCCACGATAGTCTTCGGATGCGATGAATGTATCCGGACCTGTAACGCATAGCACACACAACCACAGAGAGAAAATATATATTTTTACACGAGTTCCATCCGCTGACAACTTTTTACAGCACGACATTACATCCGACCGGCATATTTCCATACCGCTTTTATGTTCGACGCCCCACGTCCCGAGACGCAGTTGCCATTGGCACGTCTTGTCAAAGCAGAGATCGTGTCCCCTTATCGCGGGATTCTCATCAATGCGGGCATTGGTAACCCGACCGTGCCGTTTATACGGCCCTTGGGAATAGGCGAATCTTAAGGTGAGTGAGGAGGCGTTTAATATTTGCTGCCTTTATAAGGGGATAAGGATTCCCTCTTCCTCTTCTCACGCTCTCTCTCTGTCTCCGCCTTTCCAATCTCGAGCTCCAGCGCCCAAGTTCTCATCTCCTTTCCACTCAAGCAGCCATGTCCGGATCCGGTGGTCAGGGCAAGTGGATTGTCTCCTCCGTCAAGGAGGAGGACATTACTGAGCTTCGGGCGGCCCGATATTTGGCGAAGGAGATCGCCCACCGTCTGCCGGCCGAGGGACAAGTCGTCCCCACGCCGAAGCCCACCGAGAGGGTAGTATTCATCCCCCATTTCTTCCGCGGGCTAGGGTTTCCACTCCACCCTTTCGTCCGTGGGCTGATGTATTATTACGGGATAGATTTCCATGATCTATCTCCGAATTCCTTCCTCAACATCTCGGAATTTATCGTCGTGTGTGAGGCCTTCCTCCGCATCCAACCCCACTTTGGGCTGTGGCTCAAAGTCTTCAACGTGAAACCGAAGGTGGTGGATGGCCAGCACGCAGAGTGCGGAGGAGCCATGGTGAGTAAGCTGTCCAACGTCTCCTGGCCCAAGAGCACTTTTGTGGACACAGTAAAGGAGTGGCAGAAGCTATAGTTCTATATCACTGAACCTCGCAGCTCCACCTGGGCCGCAGCTGCCGAATTCCGCTCCGGCGCTCCCATGCGACTCACCTCCTGGGTCGAGAAGAGTCCGGACTGGTGTTCACCTGACGAGCTGATAGCGCTACAGACGCGCGTTCAAAGCATGGTGACCAAGAATGTCAAGCTCGTCAATGTAATCCAGGTGATGCTAGTTTGCCGGATTCTTCCGTGGCAGCGCCGAAGCCGCCCTCTGTGGGAGTTCAATTCAAAGAAGCACCAGACTTTGGTAAGGCTCTTCGAGACTACTCACGAAGGCGCCTGGAAGTTGCTTTTTAAGGGCAACGAGAAGCCACCGGCCACGGATTCAGACCGTGGTCACGATTGTAAACACCCCGCCAGCGAGGTATGTTATTTTTGATGTACCCACAACTTAATTGTTTCGAGGATGATGTGTGAGCTTTTATTATTGCTCTTTCAGGACTGGATGGAGAGGGCGAAGCAGATCCAGTGTCTGGCTCCGCTACCTGAAGAACCAGTCATCCCGCGTCTGGCGAAGATGCTGGTGCCGGCGCCGTATAAGGCACCGGAGAAGAAGGCCAAGAAGAAGGCCAAGGGGGCCAAGAGTGTTCCCCGTCGCAAGGGCACCTCGGACGTGACGTCCGAAGACGACGAAGCCCATTTCTCTGTCCCTGGGGACAATGACGAGGAAGAGGAGGAGGAGGAAAACAACCCTCCCCCAAGGAGAAGAAGAAGAAGAGGGCAGCCTCGGCGCATCTGGAGGCGGAAGCGCCCACAAAGGGGAAGGGCGCCCAGCGGTCAATACCGCGTGGGACGTTGACAGTAGTCCGGAACGACGCCCCCGCACTAAGCCCCCGGCCGCATCGTAAGTGACATGGCTCATTCATGCGCACATCCGCCCTTTCTCTTTATTATTTTAACATAGTTAACTACACCATCGCAGTCCGGCCCGTGACCTTATCCAGCGATCCTCATCTGGAGGTCCGTTGGCTCCATCGGAGATGGCGAGCATGTCGCCACTGCCTGCTTACTCCCCCGGGGCCAGGGATGACACCGAAGTGTTGTCTCGGAGGACCGCTCCGAAGGGAGGAGCCCAGGACACTGTCCGGGAGGCGCCACAAGGCGAGACCTCCACTGTCGGACACATGGGGGAGCCAATCCCCATGGAGACTGGCGAAGAGGGCCGTATCCAGTTCGGCCCTCAGCCGAATACGATTCTGTAGACCCATATGGCTCCGGAGTCGGGCGAGCAGCCCCCTTTGAAGGCGGGGGGTGCGCCGCTTCCCCCGGTGGCCCCCGTCCATCCGGAGGCGCCGGACATCCTGATGGAGGCGCTATGAGGTGCCTCCGTTATGGACGAGCACCGTGTTCTTATGGGCGCGGTGATCGAGAAGGTTTAGTTCGCCAAGAGTGGACTGGACGAAGCCTGCAGCAACCTGCTAACAGGTTTCAAGGTAAGTGACATAGAAAGAGAAAAACCCCATGTAGTCAGTAGCCCCTGAGACATTGTCTGGTGTTCGGCGATGAGAACTGGACAAAGGATCAATCTTTTGTTGCAGGATACTAACGTAATATGTATGCACAAGCAGGCGTCGCTGTTGGCCGCAACCTCGCATGCTGCCGAAGTCTCTGAATTGAGGCAGAGGCTGGAGCGGACCGAGAACGAGCTCGGCGAGGTTAAGGTTCGGCTCCAAGGAAGCAAGGTGAGTAACGACTTGCTGTGTGTTCGGAAAGCGTAGGCGCTGTATATTGACTGTAGTGTCGTAATATGTGCAGGAGCCGCAACCAAGGTCGAGGCCCTGAGGAAGGCCCTGGGCGAGGCCGAGGAGAAGGCTGCCTGTAAGAAGCTCAAGGCCTGGGTCAAAGAAATCCAACAGCAGCTCCAGGAGGCGGTGAAAAAATGTGAGACCTTGGAGCATGATGCGTCGGCTCAAGGGGCCGAACTCACCAAGGCTCATCAGAGCGCGGAGACCGCACGGAAAGAGGTCCAGGCCGCCCTCCAGGAGATCCAAGAGGCCAAGAAGATCACGGCGGGTAAGGCTTTTAAGATGCAAAGCAAGTATGCGGCGAAGCAATACCTTTTAATAACCCGGGTTCGGAGTTCCCCAGGGGCTTTTGCGGATTTACCACGCAGTGTATCGGACGCTGTGGAGTTCTATTGAGCCAAAGGAGGGGGTTCGACGGAAAAGCTATTCTGGTCGCAATATGCGACGCTAGAACCTCCTGTGTCCTTCACCGATCAGCTGAAACAGCTGGTGGAGCTGCATAGGGTGGCCGAACTAGCCATGAAGGATTTGATAATCCGGCTATGGCCAGCCGAAGCTATGCCTGGCAACTACTTCGGACTCGTGAGGCGGATGGTGAACGCCTGTCCTCGGCTGGACGTCGTCAAGCGCACTGCCTGTATTGATGGTGCCCGCATGGCCTTCGCCCGTTGCAAGATGTGGTGGGCGAAGATGAACGTCGTTGAAGTGGCCAGGGGGCCACCGGAGGGAAGGAGCACCGCACACCCGAGCGATATTTTGCGGATGTCATAGAAGGGTCTCGACTTGCAGCAGCTGAGTGCGGGCAGGACATTATTTTTGAATGAAAACATTTGTGTTGCCTTTGCCTTGTATTATGAAAACAAAGCCTGTTTTATAATGTAATTTCGTTGTGCTTTAATTGTTCCCTCCTGTGCGGCCGTGTTGTATGCAATCTGAGGGTTGGCCAGTCGTCGGCTTCTGCCCTCGCGTAGGTAGTACGGAGGTGTTCGGGATGGAATCTAAACAATCTTGATCCAATTATATGGTCCTTGGAGGAGTTGTTTAGCACAACGAACAAGGCAATCAGACTATACGGCTTAAACGCCCTCACTTAGCCATAGGAGTTTTATAATAAAGCATGGGCGTAGCCCCTGGTCCAAGCCAGGGTGCTGTCAGCATCTGATCGGGAAGTGCCGATCCTTCGCATAACGCGGAAAAAAATCTCCAACGATTTTGTAACCCTCGAACAGCTGACCGGCTCTCGCCGTATCATGACAGTCAGTTTTTGGCTTTCTCTACTGAGGTGCTCGTCAGGTCAAGGCCAGGGCACAATCGCGGTAGTTCTCCCTTTACTACCCTAGCCGATGTAGCGGAACGTAGGGTAGCAAGCACAGGAGCCGGGCAACCCAACTATTGACCAAAGACATGATTCAGAGCCAATGCATATAATGCTAAATTCGGGGTGCCGAACTTATCTATAAGAAGTGTTCGGACTTTGCTGCCGTATTGTGGGGCGACAAGTAGCCCCTGGCGAATATGAAGCGTACAAAAGAGTACCGATGCAGCCGATAAGCAGATTGAAATAAAATGAAGTAAGAAGCGAAAAACCGCAGAAACTGGGCCACAAACCATTTTTATTATAACTGGATGGATACGTCAAGGCGTATCTTGTACAGATGGTGCGAGAAGTATCCGGGCTATTTGACATGCTGGAATCAATAGGGCGCAGCGTGCGGGTCCTGAGAAATAAGTATGAGTACCGTCAAGAAGAACGTATAGAGGTTACCCTACACACCTGTGTTGCTTGCCTCCGTTGTATGCCAATCCTTCTAAAGGACTTGCGATCAGGCCCGCGGAAAAAGGAACCTGAAACAAGAAAAAGAAGTGAAAGTACGTGTGTCCGGGATCGGTCTGACCGAACTGTAGACACCGGATTATCTTGTGCCTCCGTCGATGTCCATGGAATTTTGAGTGCGTAATTGTGTACGCGTGGTACGAATGCCACTACCTCATCGGGACTGGGACGGAGGCCAAATTGCTAATCGAGCTCTTGATGAGTCGCGCCGTCCTGTTGAAGTGTAGTCTGGAACCTCTTAATGATGTCCAGGGGTTCGACAGCCGTACTATGGTGCTGCTTGAGAAGGCCACTCTGTACCTCTGCTGCTAGGTCGGCGGTGTGCTCCTCTGTTCGGAGGGAGAGTTCTGTATTGCCATTGACTGTTATGATGCCGCGTGGACCGGGCATCTTGAGCTTGAGATAAGCATAGTGTGGCACTGCATTGAATCTAGCAAACGCGGTTCGTCCGAGCAGTGCGTGGTAGCCGCTGCGGAAGGGGACGATATCGAAGATTAACGCTTTGCTTCAGAAGTTGTCCGGAGAACCGAAGACCACCTCCAGCATGATTGAGCCCGTACAACGGGCCTCTACACCTGGTATGACTCCTTGAAAGGTGGTCTTTGTTGGTTTGATTCTTGAGGGGTTAGTGCCCATCTTCCGCACTGTGTCCTGATAGAGCAGGTTGAGGCTGCTACCACCGTCCATCAGGACTCATGTTAGGTGAAACCCGTCAATAATTGGGTCGAGGACTAGTGCGGCTGAACCGCCGTGGCGGATACTAGTTGGGTGATCTCGACGATCGAAGGTGATCGGGAACGACGACCACGGATTGAATTTTGGGGCGACTGGCTCTACCGCGTAGACGTCCCTAAGTGCTCGCTTACGCTCCCTTCTGGGGATGTGCGTAGCGTATATCATGTTCACTGTTTTGACTTGAGGGGGAAATTTCTTCTGCCCCCAGTGTTCGGCTGCCGGGGCTCTTCGTCCTCGTCCTCACTTTGTGATCCCTTTTCTTTGTTTTCAGCATTTAACTTGCTAGCCTGCTTGAAGACCCAATAGTCCCTGTTGGTATGATTGGCTTGCTTATCCGGGGTGCCGTGAATCTGGCACGGACGGTCGAGTATGTGGTCCAGGCTGGAAGGTCCTTCGTTGTTTCTTTTGTAGGGCTTCTTCCGTTGGTCGGACTTGGAGCCACTGAATCCGGCGTTGACTGTGGTGTCATCGGTGTTGTCGCCATTGCTTCGGCGTTTGTGTCTATTGCGCCGGAGCTTGCCGGTACTGTTCTTGGCCTCAGTTGGGCCTACCTCGATGGCTGTGTTTTTGCTACAAGCCAGCCAGCTGTCCTCACCCGCGCAGAAGCGGGTCATGAGTGCCATAAGGGCCGCCATAGACTTCGGCTTTTCTTGGCCGAGGTGGCGTGCTAGCCATTCGTCACGGATGCTGTGTTTGAGGGCTGCTAGGGCCTCGGCATTCGGACAGTCAACGATCTGGTTCTTTTTGGTTAGGAACCTAGTCCAGAATTTTCTGGCTGATTCTCCAGGTTGTTGAACTATGTGGCTTAAATCGTCGGCGTCCGGTGGCCGGACATAGGTTCCTTGGAAGTTGTCTAGGAAGGCTTCTTCCAAGTCCTCCCAGCTGCCGATAGAATTTTCAGGCAGGCTATTAAGCCAGTGCCGAGCTGGCCCTTTGAGCTTTAGTGGGAGGTATTTAATGGCGTGGAGGTCATCTCCTCGAGCCATATGGATATGGAGAATAAAATCCTCGATCCATACTGTGGGATCGGTTGTGCCGTCGTATGATTCGATATTGACAGGCTTGAACCCCTGGGGGAATTCATGATCCAGTACTTCATCTGTGAAGCAGAGAGGGTGTGCGGCGCCTCTATATCGGGCCGCGTCGTGGCGTAGCTCTGATGGAGTCCGTCTGCGGTATTCGGCCCGGGCGTGGTTAGGTTTGTCACGTCCGAATAGGTAGCTATCGTCGTGCCTCGAGGCACGTCCTCGCGATCCGTAGATTGATCTTGTATGTCCCGCTCTACCGTCCAGGGTCTGTCGGAGGTCATACATGTGACCCCGAACCCTTCCGTCTCTATTTTTACGGGGCGGTGGGGCAGGCTGCTGTTCGGCCTGAGTTGCCGCTTTATCCCGACCGCGGGGTGGCTCGTCGGCCGCCCTGTCTCGACCACATGGTGGTCGTTCCACATTACGCGAGGGAGATGTGTGCTTCGGTGCCTCCTCATCGAATTGAGGTAGCAGTCTGCGTTTAGGGTAGCTCTTGGCTGGGCGCTTGAGGCCGTATTCTTCGGCTATCAGGACATCAGTCCATCTGTCGATGAGCAGATCTTGTTCAGCTTGAAGCTGCTGCTGTTTCTTTTTCAGGCTCCTTGTAGTGGCTATGAGCTGAAGCTTAAAGCGCTCCTGCTCCAGAGGATCCTCAGGCACGATAAAGTCTTTGTTGCCGAGGCTTGTCTCCTCCTCGGAGGGTGGACGGTAACTATCGTCCTCCGAGTCATCTTCTATGGCCTGTTCATCAGGGTTATCTTGCCCATTGTCGTGTTCCTCCTGTTCGGATGCAGCTCCGACAGGGTCTTCATTGTTTTCGGCGTCGCCCGGGGTACTATTTTCTCCGGTGCCAATGTTGCCATCCTTTGAGCGACAGGGCTTAGAACGGCGTTTGGGCCGCCGGCGCTTGGACTGCGTCTCAGAGGGTTTATTCACATCTGGCTCTTCTTTGTCGTCGCAAGATCCTTTAGGTGTATCAACCATGTACACGTCGTACGAAGAGGTGGCCGTCCAACGTCCAGTAAATGGCGGGTCTTGGCCTTGCTCCTTGTCGGCATCATCGTCCATGCCATCGATGTCTTCCGAGCCATAGTCAAGTACATCGGTTAAGTCGACAGTGGCTATGAAGTGGGTGGCGGGTGGGAAGCAAAGTTCCTCGTCATCCGCCTCTAGCTCGAATCGAACATAGTTCGGCTGTGAGTCTTCCTCCAAGGACAAGTTCTTTAAAGAGTTTAGCACCTCACCAAAAGGTGAGTGCTGGAAGATGTCTGCGGCGCTGAGTTCGAAAATCAATAACCGATCCAGCTCGGTGTCCGCAGGCGTACCTGGTCTGGAACGTATAGTCGGAGATGAGTCCGGAGTTCCATTGACGCAAACATTGCAGGATGTAGAGTCCGTGTGCGGCTCCAACGCCGCGGACTTCGTGGCCTCGGAGGGCATGATCTGCTTCGGTTCTGAGGCCGTTGCAGCAACAGGAACCATCTCCTGGATATGATCCGATGACAGCTTTAAGTCATGTTCATCGGAGCGAGGGGGAGCGATTGCCACGGTCTCGAATCCCTTGAAGATCAAGTCTCCATGGACGTCCGCGACGTAGTTCAAGCTTCCAAATCAGACCTGATGGCCAGGGGCGTAGCTATCGACCTGCTCCAGATGGCCAAGCGAGTTGGCCCAAAGTACGAAGTCGCCGAACACGAAGATTTGTCTGGGAGGAAGGTTTCTCCCTAGATGACGCCATTACTGACGATCGAAGGGGCCATCGAATCCTTTGCCGATGGCACAGTGGAACTCTCAATGAAAGCACCAATGTCGGTGTCAAAACCGGCGGATCTCGGGTAGGGGGTCCCAAACTGTGCGTCTAGGATCGATGGTAACAGGAGACGGGGGACACGATGTTTACCCAGGTTCGGGCCCTCTCTATGGAGGTAATACCCTACTTCCTGCTTGATTGATCTTGATGAATATGAGTGTTACAAGAAGTGATCTACCACGAGATCGTAATGGCTAAACCCTAGAAGTCTAGCCTATGTGAATATGGTAATGAGTGTCTGGCCATCCGGACTACGCTCTCCGGTTTATATAGACACCGGAGAGATCTAGGGTTACATGGAGTCGGTTACATAAGAAGGAATATTCATAGTCGGTCGCCTAGCTTGCCTTCTACGCCAAGGAAAGTTCAATCCGGACACGGGTATAGTCTTCGGCCTTCATATCTTCACAGCCCTTCAGTCCATCCCAATGAGTAACAGGCCGGACGCCCGAGGACCCCTTAGTCCAGGACTCCCTCACCCATATAGTCCCCTCACGATCTCGAGGGGGTCTCTCAATCACAAACACACCCTCTCGCCCTCCCCATGCGTCCATGTTCTCCACGTGTCCCTCTCGACCTTTGTTCCTTGTTGGCCAGACCTCTATTGGACATGTGCTATAGGGCTGTCTCTCTCCATTGCAAACAATCACACACTAGCTATCTTCGTGTATCTCCTCGCCTCGCTTTTCTATCTCGGAGATGCATTCGTGATATGTTCGCCTAAGAAATGAAAAAACACACTCTCTCTCTCTCTAATTTATCGTTTGTTGTCACTTTCTCTTTCACACACATACTCTTTTTGCACACTTACTCATTCTCCTTCACATGCACTTGTTCCCTCTCGACTTAGGCACTCTCCTCGGTCCATAGAATATTGATTTATTGAAAAGTCAAACATCACAAAGTTTGACCATGTACGTGAAGAAAAACAATTACATCTGGAACGGCAAACATATACCATTAGATTCACCATGAGATGTAGTTTCGTATGATGCATCTTTGGTATTGAAGATATCTCTACTACCTAAAAGAACAGTAAGGTTCCGTTTCCCGTCTTACGTCGGTCCTCCTTCGTCCGCCTTTCGTCGAGCATTCCGCTCCTCTTCGGCGTGCACATGGGCCAAGCCCAGCAAAACCGCGCCAGCCCACATGTCCCTCGCACGTTCTGCTCCCATCGCAACGATCAGGCGCGCTAGGTTTGCGTCGCCTCCAGCAACAGCCCACCCCTCGTCTCCTCTGCTGCACCTCGCCCTTCTCTGTTGGACCTCGTCGCCGCCGACCTCTGGTCCGCCATCACTGTCTGGACCCCTCCCCACACCCCGCCAGCACGCCACCAGACGCCCTCCTCGCCCACGTGCGGTGGCCTCTCGAATCCCATGGCTGCGCTCGCCCCTGTCCTCGCCGGCGTGGCAGCCTCAAGACAGGTAGACCCCAGCTTCGCCGCCTGCAGCAACAGGTCTTTCCTCCACCGCCTTGGGCCAAGGAGACCAGCCACCTCCTCCTCTCGTGACGCACCAGCCTGAATGTTGGTTACTTACACTATTTTTAATTCAATTGACTTTTTCAATGCAGATTATTGAAACTCTTATGAAGTGGCGATTGACTAGAATCAGGGGCAAGCTGTGGATTTGTTTGCTTGAACAATAGAGATTGCTTGGATTAAGTGCGGGTGAAGATGTACTTGTTGTCTATATCTGAAATGAAAAACCTGATGAAGATCCTTTTGAGGTAATGTTCTCTTTGACTGTTCATTCTTTGATCTCTTTTCCCATCTCCTTATAGTCATTTCTTAGTTCTATTTTTTGGGTAGGCGTCAGATGTGCCTCTTCTCGCACTGAACAGGGCCATCAAAAGAGCACTCAAACAAGCTACACTGCAGTAGGAAAAACAATGATACATGGCACTCTCCCAATGTGCTCGCCCAGTATAATGTAAAAATAGTAGTAGCTTCTTGTTCTTCAGAAGGCTGTGCTTCAACCTCCTCCACGCTCACGTGGTTCACGTGTCCTTTGTTGAACGGGTTCGGCTTCTTCCCAGAGCTTCCATTGCCATTTCCATTTTGGGCTTCAGGACATTCATTGGCATAATGTCCAGTCTTCTGGCACTTAAAGCAAGTGACTTGGCTCAGGTCCCTCTTGGCTGGGGTAGATGGGTTGGTGCGGTTCTGTCCGTTGCTTCCTCCATTCCCATTACCATTCTTGGAGCCATTATGGTTGTGCGAACTACCTCCTCCATGGGTATGCTGAAACTGTCCTCCCGGCTTCGGGGCAAAACGAGGCTTCTGTTGAGCTCCAGAGTTGTACTTCCCTTGTCCATACTTCCTCTTACGATTTTCAATCTGCTAGTGTTTCCCTTCAATCATGAGAGCTCTATCTACCAGCTCCTGGTAGTTGTTGAAGGTTGCTACCATCAACTGCATACTCAGTTCATCATTCAGTCCTTCCAAAATTTCTCCTGCTTAGCAGCATCTGTAGCAACGTCGTCTGGTGCATAACGTGCTAACTTACTGAAATCCTCCACATACTGGCCTACGGTGCGTCCTCCTTGGCGTAGGTTGCGAAACTCGCGCTTCTTCATAGCCATAGCTCCTGCTGAAACATGAGCTGTACGGAAAGCTTGCTGAAACTGGTCCCATGTGATAGTGTCAATAGGGTGCGTGGCTGTATAATTCTCCCACCATGATGCTGCGGGTCCATCAAGCTGATGTGCGGCAAAACGCACTCTTTCCGCATCTGTGCATCCTGCAATGGTCAACTCCCTTCCAACTTTGCGGAGCCAATCATCTGCAACAATCGGCTCGGTGCTACTGGAAAACACTGGCGGGTTTAGCCTCAAGAAACGGGCTAAGTGATCAACAGGTGGTGGTGGCGGTGGGTTGTTGTTGTTGCCTTGGTTCTGTACTAACACTTGCATCAGGGCATTCTGTTGCTGAATCAACTGGGTGATCTCTGGTGGAAAAACAAATCCGGTGTCGCGTCTCGGAGGCATCTGATAGGTTAGAAAAGATGAGAGTTAAGAATAGAATGAGGTCTAGAGGGAAAACACTACCCATATGCTCATGAGACAAATACAATCAATATCACTCAATCAATTCAAACAAGGCATAACAATCGATCTAACTAGCGTTACAAAGTGCTTGAACTATACTATTAAATGGGGGAAAACTACTACTGATATGGTGGTCTACTAGAAATTCTGATCAGTTGAAGACTCCATGATGTCTGCTCCAGCTTCATCAACAAAGTCATCTTCACTTGGTTCCGAGTCGGTGTCGTCGATGATGATTTAGTTATCCGGACAAGTGCATTCGTCATCCTTTGCTTTTGGCACTGGATTTCCCATGAATACTCCAATCTTCTTCTCCAGGTCGTCATTCTTCCCTACTAGTGCGATGATTTCCTCCATATAATCCTCGCGTGTAGCCTTGAGTTCTTCCTCCAGCTCCTTGATCTTGGTTAATGCCTTCTTCAATTCTTCCTTGTCCGTGCACATCTGGTTCTCCTGGCGACGAATATGTTGGTTTTGCTCCTGGATGAAAGCTGCGGTTGATCCATCCTTCTTGGTTCTGATCATCTCCCATTGCGCGTCTCGGCGTCCACAAATCTGATAAATTGTATCCTTAAGCTCCTGGTGGTAGACTTCTCCAATGCGTTCCATAGCGATATGTGCGGCCATGCTCTTCCCTAAACTCCAGGTTGGTGCTTCGAAAACCAATCTTATGGGTTCAGTAACTGGCACAAACGTCCTTCCTGGAATGTGAACTTGAATCTTCCAGCTCTCCTGTTCAGGTAATGTGGCGTTGTAGGTTCCGGTGATGCTTGGTATTCCTATGTTCAAATACTTAGTGACTTCCTTCAAATGTCGTCCAAAAGGCGTGTCTTCATCTGGTTGCATGAACTTGCTCCTTGCATCCGCCATTCCTAAAAGAGTAGAAAGTGGAGAGGGGTCAGAAATGAGAAGAGAGAAGTGTTCTAGGGCTTAAGCTTATTGGTCGTGTCCTACAGTCAGCGTGTGCTCTGATACCACCTTTTGTAGCGACCAGACCTCAAATGGTCTGTGCTGCTGTGCACCAGTGTCATCCCTGGATCAGTAATGCTGACACGCACAGTACAAATGGAGGATTTATAACAGAGTAGCAATCACACACTTATTACATCGAATATCTCCAAAGAGATAAGTATGATAAATATGGCTTAAGGCCATCTAATAACGATAACAGCGGAAGACTTGGAAGATAAGTGAGTCCATCAACTCCAGCGGCATCACTGAGTATAAGACCACGACCTAAGGCACCTTACTCATCGTCTGAAAAGTCTGCAACATGAAACGTTGCAGCCCGAAAACGGGTCAGCACATAGAATATGCTGGCAAAATAACACATAGAGAATAATGAACATAATAATGCTATACTACATGCATATATGGCTGGGTGGTAAGCTCTACGGTTAAGTTTTTGCGAAAAGCCAATTTTTCCCTACTTCAAAGGAATAAAATTTATTTAACTATCATGGTGGTTGTGAAACATTGAGATGGTTGACAGCATCTCAATCCCAATTAAGTGTCATCAATAACCCAACAAAATTAATTAGAAGTAACATGGTGATGAGATTCACATGATAATCCAAGTACTAGATACTCAAGTTGTCCATAACCGGGGACACGGCTAACCATGATTAGTTTGTACACTCTGCAGAGGTTTGTGCACTTTTCCCCACAAGACTCGATCTCCTCCGTTGGATTACTCGCACTACATGATGTTTGAGTAACGGATGACCGAGACACAGTCTTTCAGAAGTGTTTGCACCTTACGTATGGGTAGACAGTTACACCTACTTTCCCCTACATCTGCTAGTCTACCACTGTAAGAGTTCACACAACTTAGTCAACTATGCTAGAGCCCATAATAGCTTGCGGCTGCACACGGAAGTTTCTAGCATGAATAATCTCATGATCCCTTTGAACCTGGGTGGCGGTCCAAAAAGAAAAACAGGCAATCCTGGAATACCCAGGTACCTCAATCCACCCAGATGTGAGTTTTAGTTGCCACCTTAAGTAAACCATTATTAACAATCTCACATCTATCATGAATATCACTCAAACCCAATCCACGTCTACGAGCATAGCATGGCAATATAATAGCAAACGTAGAAGTAACTCCCAAGGGTTTGATAAAAGAACAGGTAATAGGTACTACCTCAACTACTTCCCAATACCCACAATTTAATTAGATCCTAATCATGCAATGTTTGCGAAATAGATCTAATGCAATAAAAACTGGGTATGGAAGGTATATGATCAAAGTGTTACTTGCCTTGCTGATGATCCGCGAAACCTAGCGATTCGAAGTAACAAGCGGCACACTCCGGGTACTCTATCGCAAACAAACAAGCAAACAATAAGTACTCATCTAATGCACAGGTAAAACTCGAATGAAAGATCCAACCAGAAAGTTCAACTTAAGAACTCCGGTTTGCAAAAAGAATCAACTCGAACGAAGCAACGAAAGTCAAACGGCGAAAGAAACAAGCTTCGTTTACTAATATGGATCTAGGTCAAATTTTACAGTAGCAAAAACTTGTTTGAGTAGGTTAAACGGAAAGAGAATTTCAAGACGAAACTCTAGGCGCTTGAATCGCCTGATTCCGATAAACGAGCGAAAAGTTAAACAGAAACGAAGATCCGATCAGAAATCGAGATCTGAGATAATCGCGGAAAATCCGACGAAAAAGAAAAATGGACGAACGGTTAAAGAACGGACGTTCGTTAACAGAGAAAATCCGACGAACGCGTTCGTTAAAACGAACGGGTCAGTGAACGTTCACAACATAGCAAAACCGAAAAAACCGATCTAGGGTTTTTTTTTAACGAACGGTTTTTTTTAACAAAACCGGCAAAACGGCGGCGAGGTATACCTCGTCGGGGGCGGGCTCCGGCGGGGTCGGCGGGCTCCGGCGGGGGTCCGGCGAGGGGCGGCGGGGCTTCGGGGGTGCTCGGGGCGGCGAGGGGCGAGCGGCGGCGGCCTCGAGCTTCGGCTCCGGCGGCGGGGTGCGGGGCGGCGGCGGGGTGAGAGGAGGGGGGGGGCGGCGGCTATATATGGGGGGGCAGCGGCTTGGAGGAGGGGCAAAGGCGGCGGGGTGCTCCCGTGCTCGAGCCGGACTCGGCGAGCGGCGGCGCTGGCGTACGCGGGGAGGACGACGCGGGGTGGGCCGGCGGCTCGGCTGGGCTTCGGCCCGGTCGGGCGCGGCGCGGTTATTTTTTTTAAATACGTTCCGCCGAAAAATTCGTAGAAAAATAAATAAAAATCCAAAAAAGATAAAACAAATTTTCCCCGTCTAGTTAGAAAATTTAGAACAGGGTGAACATTGTTTTGACACAAAATAAATTTTTGAAAACATGCAATATTTTTAATGCAATTAAAATTGCAAATAAAATCCAATAAATGATCTTAACATTTTTCCTCCAGTATCTTCAATTGTTTTGGAGAAGTCATATTTTCTCCTCTCGTTTATTTTTAAATGAAATATTTTTCCGGAGAGAAAATAATTAAAACCAAAATCCTCGTTTTATTATTTGATGGAAAATCAAATATGAAAATTCGAGAAAATCCTCAACTCTCTCCGAGGGTCCTTGAGTTGCTTAGGATTTATCGAGGATTTGTCAAAATGCAATAAAATATGATATGCAATGATGATCTATGTATAACATACCAAATTGAAAATTTGGGATGTTACAATTGCTATGATGACTGTTATGATCCCTTTGATTCTTTTGAAATATCCCTTTTTGATGATGCTTGCTATGCTTGTGGCCAAGATGCCAATATGAATTATGCTTATGGAGATGAACTTGCTATAGTTCCTTATGTTAAACATGAAATTGTTGCTATTGCACCCACACATGACAGTCCTATTATCTTTTTGAATTCTCCAAACTACACTATATCGGAGAAGTTTGTGCTTATTAAGGATTATATTGATGGGTTGCCTTTTACTACTACACATGATGATTTTGATGAGTATATATGCATGTGCTTGATGCTCCTACTTGCAATTATTATGAGAGAGGAACTATATCTCCACCTCTCTATGTTTCCCACAAGATAAAATTGCAAGAAACTGATTATACTATGCATTGGCCTTTACTATGTGTGCATGAATTGTTCTTTTATGACATGCCGATGCATAGGAAGAGAGTTAGACTTCGTCATTACATGATATATGTTACTTTGTGCTCACTACTAAATTACAAATCATTTTTAATTAAAATTGGCTTTGATATACCTTGGGATCCAGGTGGATTCATTACTTGAGCACCTTATGCCTAGCTTAATGGCTTTAAAGAAAGCGCTGCCAGGGAGACAACCCGGAAGTTTTAGAGAGTCATTTATTTCTGTTGAGTGCTTTCATATAGTTTAAAAACAACAAAAATGAAGAGAACCCAAAACTTTTTCAAAAAGGAAAGTGAAAGTGAGAGAGACAAGCATTGTTGAAGTGGGAGCTAGCCTTGAACTTTGTTCATGCTCACGGAAACTTTGTGAATCTTGATTACAGAAACTTTTCAACAAAAATAATTATCCCCTTGTACAATTCCATTGTATTATAAAAATAATCTGCACGGTTTGCCTTTAGGATGTTTACAATGCTTGTTAGTTTGTACGGTGCAGGACAGAAACTTTGGCTGTAGTGCGCGATTTTTAATTTTTTACTGGAATGTCAAACGGTTCTGATTCTTTTTTCATTGTCCTTCTATACAAATTTTTTATTTTTCTTAATTTTGGCAGAATTTTTCAAGTATCAGAAGTATGGTGAATGTTCAGATTTTTACAGACTGTTCTGTTTTAGACAGATTCTGTTTTTGATGCATAGTTTGCTTGTTTTTATGAAACTATTGATTTACATCAGTGGATTAAGCCATGAAAAAGTTATACTACAGTAGACACAATGCAAAAAAAATATGAATTGGTTTGCAACAGTACTTAGAGTAGTGATTTGCTTTATTATACTAACGGATCTTACCGAGTTTTCTGTTGAAGTTTTGTGTGGATGAAGTGTTCGATGATCGAGAAGGTCTCGATGTGAGAAGAAGGAAGAGAGGCAAGAGCTCAAGCTTGGGGATGCCCGAGGCACCCCAAGTAAATATTCAAGGAGACTCAAGCGTCTAAGCTTGGGGATGCCCCGGAAGGCATCCCCTCTTTCTTCAACAAGTATCGGTATGTTTTCGGATTCGTTTCGTTCATGTGATATGTGCAGATCTTGGAGCGTCTTTTGCTTTAGTTTTCATTTTTCTTTTATGCACCATGCTGGTATGAGATAGTCCTTGGTTGATTTATAGAATGCTCTTTGCACTTCACTTATATCTTTTGAGTATGGCTTTATAGAATGCTTCGTGTGCTTCACTTATATCTTTTGAAGTTTGGATTGCCTGTTTCTCCTCACTTAGACAACCGCCATTTATAGAATGCTCTTTGCACTTCACTTATATCTTTTGAGTATGGCTTTACAGAATGCTTCATGTGCTTCACTTATATCATTTGAAGTTTGGATTGCCTGTTTCTCCTCACTTAGACAACCGCCATTTGTAGAATGCTCTTTTGCTTCATTTATATATGTTAGAGCGTGGGCATATCTTTTGTAGAAAGAATTAAACTCTCTTGCTTCACTTATATCTATTTAGAGAGATGACGGGAATTGGTCATTCACATGGTTAGTCATAAAATCCTACATAAAACTTGTAGATCACTGAATATGATGTGTTTGATTCCTTGCAATAGTATTGCGATATAAAGATGGTAATATTAGAGTCATGCTAGTGGGTAGTTGTGGATTGTAGAAATACTTGTGTTGAGGTTTGTGATTCCCGTAGCATGCACGTATGGTGAACCGTTATGTAACAAAGTTGGAGCATGAGGTATTTATTGATTGTCTTCCTTATGAGTGGCGGTCGGGGACGAGCGATGGTCTTTTCCTACCAATCTATCCCCCTAGGAGCATGCGCGTAGTACTTTGTTTCGATGACTAATAGATTTTTGCAATAAGTATGTGAGTTCTTTATGACTAATGTTGAGTCCATGGATTATATGCACTCTCACGCTTCCATCATTGCTAGCCTCTTCGGTACCGTGCATTGCCCTTTCTCACCTCGAGAGTTGGTGCCAACTTCGCCGGTGCATCCAAACCCCGTGATACGATACGCTCTATCACACAGAAGCCTCATTATATCTTCCTCAAAACAGCCACCATACCTACCTATCATGGCATTTCCATAGCCATTCCGAGATATATTGCCATGCAACTTCCATCATCATCATATACATGACTTGAGCATTTAATGTCATATTGCTTTGCATGATCGTAAGATAGCTAGCATGATGTTTTCATGGCTTGTCCCTTTTTTGATGTCATTGCTACGCTAGATCATTGCACATCCCGGTACACCGCCGGAGGCATTCATATAGAGTCATATCTTTGTTCTAGATATCGAGTTGTAATATTGAGTTGTAAGTAAATAGAAGTGTGATGATCATCATTATTAGAGCATTGCCCCAGTGAGGCAAGGATGATGGAGACTATGATTCCCCCACAAGTCGGGATGAGACTCCGGACGAAAAAAAGAGAAAGGCCAAAAAAAAGAGAAGGCCCAAAAAAAGAGAAAAACAAAACAAAAAAATGAGAGAAAAAGAGAGAAGGGGCAATGTTACTATCCTTTTACCACACTTGTGCTTCAGAGTAGCACCATGTTCTTCATATAGAGAGTCTCTTGAGTTATCACTTTCATATACTAGTGGGAATTTTCATTATAGAACTTGGCTTGTATATTCCGATGATGGGCTTCCTCAAATGCCCGAGTTCTTCATGAGCAAGCAAGTTGGATGCACACCCACTTAGTTTCCAGTTTGAGCTTTCATACACTTATAGCTCTAGTGCATCCGTTGCATGGCAATCCCTACTCCTCACATTGACATCAATTGATGGGCATCTCCATAGCCCGTTGATTAGCCGCGTCGATGTGAGACTTTCTCCTTTTTGTCTTCTCCACATAACCCCCATCATATTCTATTCCACCTATAGTGCTATGTCCATGGCTCACGCTCATGTATTGCGTGAAAGTTGAAAAGGTTTGAGAACATCAAAAGTATGACACAATTGCTTGGCTTGTCATCGGGGTTGTGCATGATGTGAATATTTTGTGTGGTGAAGATGGAGCATAGCCAGACTATATGATTTTGTAGGGATAACTTTCTTTGGCCATGTTATTTTGAAAAGACATGATTGCTTTATTAGTAGGCTTGAAGTATTATTGTTTTTATGTCAAATGATAGACTATTGCTTTGAATCACTCGTGTCTTAATATTCATGCCATGATTAGATACATGATCAAGATTATGCTAGGTAGCATTCCACATCAAAAATTATCTTTTTTATCATTTACCTACTCGGGGACGAGCAAGAATTAAGCTTGGGGATGCTGATACGTCTCCGTCGTATCTATAATTTTTGATTGTTCCATGCCAATATTCTACAACTTTCATACACTTTTGGCAACTTTTTATACTATTTTTGGGACTAACATATTGATCCAGTGCCTAGTGCCAGTTCCTGTTTGTTGCATGTTTTTGTTTCACAGAATATCCATATCAAACGGAATCCAAACGGGATAAAAACGGACGGAGAATATTTTTGGAATATTTGGAAAATTCCGGAAGAAGAATCAACGCGAGACGATGCCCGAGGTGGCCACAAGGCAGGGGGCGCGCCCCTGACCCTCGTGGGCCACTCGTAGGCGGTTGCTGCTCAACTTCGGACGCAAGAAAGCTAATTTTTGGTAAAAAATCACGGCGAAGGTTTCAATCCAATCGGAGTTACGGATCTCCATATATACACGAAACGGTGAAAGGGCAGCACAGGAGAACGCAAAAATAGAGAGAGACAGAGAGACAGATCCAATCTCGGAGGGGCTCTCGCCCCTCCCACGCCATGGAGGCCAAGGACCAGAGGGGAAACCCTTCTCCCATCTAGGGAGGAGGTCAAGGAAGAAGAAGACGAAGGGGCCCCCTCTCCCCTTCTCTTCCGGTGGCGCTGGAACGCCGCCGTGGCCATCATCATCACCGCAATCTTCGCCAACAACTTCACCGCCATCATCACCAACTCTTCCCCCCTCTATGCAGCGGTGTAACCTCTCTCTTACCCGCTGTAATCTCTACTTAAACATGGTGATCAATGCTTTATATTATTTCCCAATGATGTATGGCTATCCTATGATGTTTGAGTAGATCTGTTTTGTCCTATGGGTTATTTGATGATCAAGATTGGTTTGAGTTGCATGTTTTATTATTGGTGCTGTCCTATGGTGCTCTCCGTGTCGTGCAAGCATGAGGGATCCCCGCTGTAGGGTGTTGCAATACGTTCATGATTCGCTTATAGTGGGTTGCGTGAGTGACTGAAACACAAACCCGAGTAAGGGGGTTGTTGCGTATGGGATAAAGAGGACTTGATACTTTAATGCTATGGTTGGGTTTTACCTTAATGATCTTTAGTAGTTGTGGATGCTTGCTAGAGTTCCAATCATAAGTGCATATGATCCAAGTAGAGAAAGTATGTTAGCTTATGCCTCTCCCTCAAATAAAATTTGTAGCGACCCGACCTCAGACGGTCAAGTCTCTGTGCCTAAGTGTCATCCCTGGATCGGTATGCTGACACACACAGTACTCGAGGATTTATAACAGAGGTAAATCACATGTACAAAATAATGTAAATACTATTACCTCAATCCAAATAGCGGAAGTAACAAGGTTGTGGATTCCCATCAACACCAACGGCAAAGTTGAGTGTAGAAATCGTAACCCTAACGTATCACTTACTCGTCGTAAGATTCCTGCAACATGAGACGTTGCAGCCACAAAGGGTCAGTACATTGAATGTACTGGCAAATTCACACCATAGGATAATGACGAATAATAACTATCACTATATGCATATTTGGCTGGTGGAAAAGCTCTATGGTTAACATGTTTTTGCGAAAAGCCAAATTTTCCCTACTGCAAAGGAATATATTTTATTTAACTACCAAGTTGGTTGAAAATTATTGAGAAGGTTCCTCCAACTCAATCCCAAAATAATAATCAATAACCCAATCAAACTAATCATTAAAGTGTTGAGATCAACATGAATATCGAAAGACCAGAGACTCAAAATTGTCCATAACCGGGGACACGGCTAACCATGATTAATTTGTACACTCTACAGAGGTTTGCGCACTTTTCCCCGCAAGACTCGATCTCCTTCGTTTGATTTCTCGCACTACATGGTGTTTGAGAAACGGATGACCGAGACACAGTCTTTCAGAAACAATAACTCGTTACTCCGGGTGGACAGTTACACCTACTTTCCCCTACATCTGCTAGCCCACCTCTTCAAGAGGTCATGTAACCTACTCAACTATGCTAGAGCCCATAATAGCTTGTGGCTGCACACGGAAGTTTCTAGCATGAATAATCTTATGATCCCTTTGAGCCTGGGTGGCATTCCATAGGGTGATCACACGGGTCCTCCGGGATCCCCTTGGGCAAGCACTTTGTTCTCCAGGTGTCCGGGCAAACCACTGGGTGCTCCAGGGTGCCCCAACCAATCCACCCAGATGTGTATTAAAGTAGCCACCTTAAGTTAACCATTAAATAATAATCTCACATCTGTCATGGATACACTCAATCCCAACTCACGTCTATGAGCATAGCATAGCAGTATAAGAATAACGTAGTAACTCCCAGGGGTTGCATGCAAGTCAATAGGTTCCTACCTCATCAACTACTTCCCAATACCCACATGTTATCAATCCTACTCATGCAATGTTTTGAGGATGGAAACTAATGCATAAAAATTGGGTAATAATGGGGTATGATCAAAGTGTTACTTGCCTGCAATGTTGATGAAGATGATTTGCACTCATAACTCCTGATAGTTCTACTCGTCACACTCCGTCAATCTATCGTAAGAAACCAATAGTAACCACACATAAGCAATCACTCAAAAGATCGGAAAGAACGTAGAAAACAATTCCGAAAACTTCAAAACACAGGCAAATAACTCTTGCAACAGAAAACATTTTCTAACAGTACCAAAATTGGGTGAATTTGGCCTTATCAGAAAGTTTAGGTCAAGAGCTTTAATTTGCAAAAAGAATCGACTCAAACGGAGTTATAAAACTCAAGTTGTGAACAAAAGAAGTTCAAATACGAATCTGTTTGAAATCAAATTTTAAAACTTTCAAAAACATGTTTAAGTTGTTTTACTGGAAAGAGGAGATCATAACGAAGAAGTGGGCATTGGTTTCGTTGAATTTGGACAAACGGTGTAAAAGTTATGACCGTTTGAAGAACAGGGACTATTTGGTAAAAACTTTAATTGTGAAGAGGTCCCTAACCTAAATAAAACTGAAAAAGAAAAACTTAACCGACGAACGTCCGCTATAGAAACATAAGTGACGAATTCGTCCACTACAAAGGCCTAATCAGTAAACATTCGCTATTTAGAGCATACCGATCGGTTTTTTAAAAGAAAAACCTAATCTAATAAAAAAAAGGAAAAACCGGGTGGTGGTTTTACCGGTTCGCGACGGTTTCGAAGAAAACCGGCCGATCGGGCGGACCGGGGCGGCGGATCGGTTTTCGGCAACGGTGGCGGTTTTCGGCGATCTCCGGCGATTGCGGCGGCGCAGCTAGCTGCGGCAGGGTGCGGCGCGGCAGCGGGGAGCGGTGGCGCAGGCGAGCGGCGAGGGGAGGCGGCGTGCTGCGGGATGTGCGGCGGCGGCGCGGTGCGCGCGGGATGCGGCGCCGGCGGAAAGCGAGGAGCGGCGCGGCGGAGCAGAGAGAGAGGCGGGGTCGGGCGGCGGCTTAAATAGGTGGAGGGGGCGACGGGTGGCGTGGAGGAGGGGTCAAGGGGAGAGGCGGCGAGGAGGAGTCCGCGGCGGGGACAGCTCGGACGCCGAGGCGGCAGCGGTGGCGTGCGGGATCCGGCCTCCTGCGTGAGGTCGGGGACGGCGCGACTGGGCTGGGCTTGGCCTGGCCCGGTTGGGTGCTGGGCCGGCCCAGTCGGCGAAGAAGATTTTTTTAAACACTTGCAAACAAAACAAATAAAACAAAGGAAAAAAATATATTATATAGGCATATAATATATCAAAAATTTCAGAAAAAGATTTTCTACAAGATGAACATTTTTGTAAAGTCAAATAAAATCCAGACAAATTTAAATAAAACAAAGAGTGCTACTATTCTAATAAAATCCAATAAAAATCATTTTAAAAATACCAAAATGATTTCAAATTTATTTCTCTCCAATTTTCTGTTGTAGGGAATCATGTTACCCTAATTTCCATATATTTTATTTTTGGAGAAAAATAATTTGAATAAAACCCAAATAACTCCAAATTGAAAATAATTTTCAAAAGGATTTTAATTTGATCCTTTTAAACTTCCAACTCATATTTCATCTCTTTTGAAGAAGTCATTTTATCTTCTCTCATGAAAATCATTGATTTGCATGAAGTTTATGAATTGAAATATTTCCAAATGAAATTCAAATATTTTCAAATACCCTTTCATTTAATTAAATGGAAGAAGTCATATCATCTTCGCTCAAGGGTTTTGTATTTGGAAAGAATTTGAATTCATGGAGATCAGCAAGCAAAGATGAAAGTTAGGGAAAGTCCTTTTATTCCCTCTCATTTAACTTTCAGAAAGTTTCGAATTTCACTCAATTTCACACAATCAATCAAACAATCAAACAATCAATCAAAGCTATCTATTCATTATAACATTCCAAAATTTAGAATTTTGTCATGTTACAAAATTGCAATAATGATTACCGGTCTAGTTATCGATTGCCTAGGGACAAATAACTTTCTTGTAACAAAAAGCTCTTTACTAAAACTAATTTAGTTGTGTCTTTATCTAAGCAGCCCCTACTTTTTATTTACGCGCTCTTTATTATCTTGCAAACCTATCCAACAATACCTACAAAGTACTTCTAGTTTCATACTTGTTCTAGGTAAAGCGAACGTTAAGCGTGCGTAGAGTTGTATCGGTGGTCGATAGAACTTGAGGGAATATTTGTTCTACCTTTAGCTCCTCGTTGGGTTCGACACTCTTACTTATCGAAAGAGGCTACAATTGATCCCCTATACTTGTGGGTTATCATGGTTCTTATCCCCAGCCCTAGATCAGCTCGAGGAGCTCAGCTTTGAAGCTGGACGATGTCGCTCTCTGCCGCCGTCCGCGCTCCGCCTCGCGCCAACGCTGCGCCGCACCAGCTTCAGCTCCTGCTATCTTCCCCAGATTAATGCCGCGCTTCTTCTCCCTCAACTGAAGCAGCTCGACCTCTTCGACGTTGTCATCTGGAAGAATGCTATGGAGCACCTGCTCCGCAGCTGTACTTCGCTCGAGTACCTTCGTCTTGAGCAGATCCACAGGTTCATTAGCCTCCACATCGCCTCGAAGATTCTCTGATGGATTTATGTGTCTTGCTGGCCCCGCAACAAGACATCAATTGGGATGAGATCACTCCAGCTGTTCCACGTTATGGTCATTGAGAATGCACCTTTCCTTGAGATATTGCTTGTATCGGATCTAGAAGGTCCAACAAAAATCAGGTTCATTGACGCGCCGAAATTGACAGCGTTAGTGCACTCGTCTGCCAAATTCTCCGAACTCTTTATTGGATCCGTAATCGTTCAGGTACAGCACTCATCTTCTTCTCTGTCTTCTTGAAATTCACATTTTTAAATTTCTTCTTGATGTCTTTACGACCGTCTTCCAGAAAATGATTCCCACAAGCTTGACCCAGTCTATGCGCACAGTGAAGATCTTGGTAATAAAATCTATCGGCCCCAATCTGGATCAAGTTGTTGGATTCCTTACATGCTTTCCGTGCACGAAGAAGCTACTGATCGAGGTGAAACTTCTTTCCTATTAGTAAACGGTAATCACAATGTAGCTCAAATTTTTCGTAATTTTCCCAAATTACGATGACAAGTGTAGTGTTCAAAACTGCATCTACGCACTGCACCGAAAGAAATGTTTTTAGTATTTTTTCTCACGTGATCACCTGCATTGTTTTTTTGTTGTACTACTATAGTAGCCTAGGCTAGTCATAGTGGAAAGTAACTTAGACTACTCCAGTAACTCTATGGTTACCCTAAGAGCAAGTACTACCTCTGTCCTGGTTTACTCTTCCTATTTTGTAGTATCAAAATTTGACCATAGATTTAACTGACAAAATGTTAATGCATGTCACTGAGAACTATATCGTTGGATTCGTATTTGAACATAATTTCAAATGGTGTAATATTTAGTGACATGCATTGGCATTTTCTTACATAAATATATGGTCAAAATTTTATACTAAATAAGAGGTAGTACAAAAGTGGGCTATAACGGCCCTCCACTATGTAGGCCAAAACACGTGCCAAATTCACTTGTGATGCACTTGGCATCGATGCCCCTCCATTGCTCACCTGGTGCCCCAATCTGGATCACCTACTTTGCTCCGGTGCCAAATTAACTCACGCAATGAAAAAACACTTGCGTGGGAGAGAGAGAGGACTGAGGCAATAAAAAACACTTGTTTGGGAGAGTGAGAGGCCAGTGTGGTTGGTTTGACTGGTTTGTTTATACATGTGGGTCTGTGTGCACAGCGGTGCCAACTCTCTCACATCGCGAGAGCGGTGCCAAAATCTTTTGATTTGACATCGATGCGTATTATGTGGCATACTTTTGCGAAATATGGCATCGGCCACATAGTGGAAGGCAACAAATGCCCAAGCTCTTCACGTACTCCTAGGTAAATGAGAGGAAAGAGAAAGAGAGAGAGGGAGAGAGAGAGAGAGTGAGTGAGTGAAAAAATATCACTAGCCAGCCAACCCTATCGTATGAGCGAATGATATTGGTACCTCTTGATGACACGGCAATCTTATACATCCAGCTGCTCTAATATGTTCTCTTCTTTTGCAGATAAAAAAAGACCCGAAAGTGAAAAATGTGCTGCACTATAACAATCTCATTGAATGCCTTGATCTCCATCTTACAGAAATTGATTTGATTGACTATCGAGGCAGCACATCTGAGATTAAATTGGCCAGTTTCTTTGTTCTGGAGGCAAGTGTGCTCAAGGTAATGAGGTTTGGCGTTCTCTGGCGCAACAATGAATGGCGTGCTGATCACCGCAAGCATCTAAGCCTAAATGAAAAAGTCTCCGCATAATCTGAATTTGTTTTTGAAACATCAAGTGGCCAGAGACTCGAAAACTTATTTGCCCATTAGTGACTTGTCAGGGCGGTGGATTTTAGTTTGGACGATAATGCTGCATCCACCTAAAGTAACGAAAGTTCTTACGTAAACTTCCTAGTAATTCCCTCTTCGTAGGTGCAGCATTACTCCTAACATTTGTAATGATAGTGTTTTTAGGGATAACCTAAGTCGGCGTTACCCGACATAGTCAACGGGGTACCTTCATTCTTTAACAATTCCGGACATAGGAACTTGTCGTGTCCTATTCCTGCGTTTTCAAAATCCTGCGAACCAAACAAGTCCTGAGTTGGTGATGATGTTGTGCCTGCCATCTTCCACCAATAGCCGTCGGATCTAGATCTGACGCATACAAACCAAACTTCTCCAGTTTTGCAAAAAGATGCCCGCACTTGTTCCCTTTTTACAAACAACTCCTTGTCTCTCACAACCAGCCTTATCTCCTCCCCACCACATCTAGAAGGCCATGGAAAAATCTGGCGCGATGGCCGCTGCCGGCGCCGTCCACCCCCCCCCCCAATCTTGGTGTTCCATGCAATGCACGGGCATCTAGGCACGGGAAATTATGCCGAACACAGCTAGTTGTAAGCAGGCTAGGTCTACAGCCATGATGATAGTGACTGCAGACGGTGAGGCTGACTATGGTATGCCGAACACGGCACCTATACTCATGTGTCATCTCCGACGTAGGGTCTTGTCACTTCACTGTGAGGAGGAGCACGTAATAATTTGACCAACGGGTAGTACAGTGCTACTACATTGGTAGTACTACTACTACTAGTACTAGCACCACCGTGTGGATTTAGTAGTACTACCACGTCCATCTAGATTTAGTATTTGACTAGCAATATCTAGTAATGCATGTCACAAAAAATGTACTACTCCCTCTGTAATTAAATACATGGTGTATTGTTTTATTCCTATCGGCGAGATAACTTAATGTCTTTTTGCTACTTAAGGCTGGTCATAGTGGGGAGTAACATATACTAGTATCATGCATATGATACTAGTGTATGATACTACATCCATAGTGCATAGTATCATAAAGTAGTACCATAGACGGTCTCATTTATTGCCATGCATGAAACATAGTAGCATAACATTTATTATGTTACCGTATCTACCTATGTTACTATGAATCTTTCTCTCTTCTTTCATTATCTGCCACGTAAGCATGTTTGCGAGTCCCAAGTACATGATACTACTGTTGTTACCCCCACTATGGCCAACCTAATAGGATTACATGCAATGAACTAACCACTGCATGTGATGTTTGGTAGTCTCAAGTCATTGAAAGCATGCACGGGCACGGAGGGGGACGCAGCTTCATTGACTTACTGCACCTGCCTTTGGGTGTATGACACGTGGGCCCAACGGGTGGCTGGCCAACCTGTCATACAGCCAAAGGCAGGTGCAGTAGAGGGGCGAGGAGTAGATGGCCAACACGCATGTGAATTCAACGCAGTCTGCACTTCTCATATAAAGGCTCCCGCCAGTCCAATCTACGAAATCCTACGCACCTACGCACCCAAGGGCAAGAGTGATCACTCCAATCGCAAGATCAGTTGACTAGAAGCTAGACCCATGGAGGCGATGAGCGCGAGCATTAGCCGGCTGTGCCAGATGGTCCACGACGCCGGCCTGCGGCCCGGCACCGAGGAACGTCTCCAGGTAGTGCTTGAGGCCACCAGGGCGAGGGGCCGCTTGGACGACAGCTTCGTCTCCTTGTTCGACATGGTCCTCGTCGGCTTCCTCGACAAGTTCACCGTCATCAAGAAGCTCGCGGACGACCTTGACGTATGCCTCCAGCCCACGCGCCCAGGCTCTGCGATGCCTGCCACCCTCAACGGCCTCTATGGTGACAACCTCTTCGATGCACTGGTGGCCCTGCGACTGCCCGCCGTCGCGCCGGAGAATGTCCACCTCGAGTCGCGCTCGCCGCGCAGGGCCTGGCGCAGCAAGACACCATCGACATAATCACCCACGTCTACGCGCAAATCGTCCACAAGGACTACTACATGCAAGAGGAGGACGATAGGACGTTGGCCTTCTTGGACCGCAGGGCAACCTTGGACGGCATTGTTCAGAAGCACGTTGAGCTTGCCGCCAACGCTGCTGCTCCTCACACGTCGGTTGGTGACCCGGTGCACTAGGGCGTGAGGATGTCGTTGATGGATCCGTATGTATCTTTATCTTTTCGTCAAATCCATGTAGTAGTATATGGTACTACTAGTAATTATCTTACCTTTCGCATCAACTTCATAATTGTCCTACGTACTCCATGCATGAATCGCGCCAGAACCAAACTTCTCATTACTCTAGGGAAAATCGTTATTTCTATCTATCGGTCGCGCCATGGAGCAGAACCAAATTTTACAATATACAAGTTCAAAAGGAAAAGCCTGCCATGTTCGCGTCGCACCCCCACACGGTTGGTCCGGCACGCCGCTCAAGGGGGAATGCGTGTTGTGTTGCATTTTCACTTACAAGTGGGACCGCAATTGAGCAAACCGACTATCGGCAAACCCCCACCCCGCCCACCGCATGATGGCTGAGAAAACAGGAGGGAGAAGAGATGGATGTAGCACGGGCTCCAAGAAAATTGGTGTCGGATGGGACTCGTGTGGGTAGCGTGTGCCATACTACTAGACATGAATGCTAGTTATGGCCCATGCCACCCCACTATATCGAGGTTCTGGTTATGTAGAACAAATTTCCTGGAGTTCGTGCTCAGCCCTCCTCTATATCTCTTCTCAGCCAGCCAGCAGACGTGCGGAGCCCATCGTCTGTTTGCTCATATGCGGTCCCACATGTCAGTGAAAACGCGAGAGGACCCACTGAACCTGCACATCTTTCACCTCGACATGCTGGTGATGAAAAACAAATCCAATAAAGATCTTCGGTGGCCGCTTTTGGAGTTACTCAAGAGTAGTAAGATTCTATTTACAGTTTAGCCCAAGATGCACCTCACGTGGCTTCAACTACCACTCTATTTTCTTGCATGACACGACCTGGATGCTGGATGTCCCACGTGTCGGCATAAGGAGGAAGAACTCGACCAAATCTTCGGTTGTGCTCTCAGATTAGACTAGTTGTGCTAACTTAAAATTTTATTGTGTAGAATGGATGCAAGTTTTGGTATTGGGAAGAAGAGTACAACGATATATTGATAGAGCGCAATTTAGTAGATGTTCTAGCACTTTTAGCTAGCGTAGAGGCTAGAGATGAGACTAGTGCACTTGTTAATAGAATAGAGGCTATACACGTCTACTTCTTTACACTCGAAGAAGAAAGAAGCACGCAGGATCGAGCCTCCGCAGATCAACAATGAATGTATCGAGAAGGCACTAATCCAACTTACAGGAGCAGTTATGGAAGTTGGATATCTTCTAAAATGTATTCTTGTGGTTCTTGTTTTTCTAGTCAAAATTTTGGTGATGTATTTCCATGTACCAAAAAATCAATGATGAAAAAAAGATATGTGTTTGCAAAGAAAAATGTACGCAGCCGGGATGCGTCCGCGCATTCGGCGCACGGCCACCGCATCCGAGAAATGGCCCGGACATGACCCCATTGCCCTACCCAAACGGACAGAATTCGGGCGAATCGGAGGTCCGTTTGGGGTCATGCATTGGATTTGGCCTTACAAGTGGGACCGCATTTGAGGAAACCGACTATCGGCAAACCCCCACCTCGCCCGCCGCACGATGGCTGAGTTAGAGAAACGACGAGGTTCAAGAGATTATTGTAGCACGGACTCCAACAAATATGGTGTCAGATGGAAGTTGTGCTGGTGGCGTGTGCCGTACTCTTGGATGTGAATGCTTGTTCTGGCCCAAGCCACCCTACTACTCCTACTACTTATAGTAGTAGTATAGAGGATTTGAGGTGCTGGTTACGTACAGCGAACACATTAACATATGGCCCACCTCACACTATGGCCAAATTTCCTGGAGTATGTGCTAGGTTAAAAAGTGTTCTTTGTGAGGATGGGTGGCTGGTCTCAAGATTAAAACTTGTTGTATTACGTACGTACACGTAGAGATAGTGCAGCATGTGAAGCTAGTACAAATAGTGTACTATTGTTGATTGGCCTCATCCGATAACCTGTTGCAATGCACGTACAATTATGTATTCAGAAAATATATTTTTTGCCTCGTCGCAGCACCCACTCAGAGAAGCGACTTGAAAGCCATTCATAAATTTAGTAAGTTTATCATAGGCATATCATTTTATTACATACAACAGCTCATCAACCCACAACGACAACGAGGATACATTATAAATACTAAAGTTTTCATCACACAACAAATAACAAGCAATAAAATTCACTTCAACTCAACCAATCCTCGGCGTTGGAAACGCTTGCTTTGAACCACAAGCGATTCTCTGGGAAGAGCCAGCTACTGTCAATCTCGAGACCAACGCAGGACTGATCATACAGGCTGAAGCGGCCTATTATATCACGACCAGGGTAGGGAACCACCGCAATGTCCGACGTATAGATATAGTTGCTTCTCATAAATGGTAGTAACGTTGTGTCAACAGCAGTTGGATTGCCTTTCACCATCATTGGATAGTTTTGTCCAAGGAAGAGCGAGTTTGCTCCAAGACTATCAATACTGTACCAGGGAGAAGGTGTTGGCGCTAGCACCCTAGTATCCATCCCGAATACCATGCAACGGGTGTTGGAATAGGTCCGGAGAGTGCGACCATGGGAGAGAACACCTGCTCCCTCAGTAGTAACATCAGCAGTGGGCTGTATACAGACAAGAAGGGGTTATCCACCGGAAGTTCCCAGGAGCCACCGAGTATATGGGCCCTCCTCGTCCTCATGCTCGTGATCATCACCACCTTCATCTCCCCCTTGGTTATAAAATTTTTCAAGTATAGGCGGTGGAATGTTCACAGGACCTTGGAAACACAAGAAGAAGGTTAATTAGTAGAGAAGGGAAACTTGCTAACTCGCATGCATGTGGATGAAACAATTATAATTACGGTGGAAGACAAACATACCGAAACTATGAGGATCCCATGCAAAAACAGTGCCACGAGTGGTGGCAGCAAACACAAGACCCTCGTATTCAATTGCATCACAGTACACATCCGTGTATAGAAACTGATTTTTGAGCAATATCCATCCAGTCGAACCACGAAGGACGGCAACAAGCTTGTCGAAGATAGCAACAACTTGATAGTTCTTGTAATTCCAAGAGCGGTTGGGAACTCAAGAAATTGCTATCTTCCATAGACGACAGTCACCATGATCATATTTGAACGTACGTAGATCATCTGTGTGCTCAACCTCAGGGCACTCGGAGATTTTTGGAAGTGGAATCCGCTGACGAGTGTACACATTCACAAGTTCCCACTCGCAATTGTACCCAATATAAACAACCCAATCTCCATTTGCGCCTGCCCAAGCCTTGCCCTCAAGCGATGGCATCTTAACATCATACGTATCATTATCAAGCGGCATCAACTTGCACAAGGCGAGGCTTCCCTCGTCCCCGCGCCAGGCAGCAGGGTCACGGCGAAGAAGATAGGGGAGATCAAACCGCTCCTGGACCCTTGGGTTCCTTGTAATGATGTTATTAGTTGAGTCGAGAATGTTCTTGAACGAACCTGCCATGCTAGCCGAGGTGACGACGTCGCACCGATCAATGAGTTCCCCCACCACGTCATCTTTCAGATCGGGGCAAGAATAACGGGGTCGTTTCCGGCTTGTTCCCTCCATGGAGAAGACGATCGAACAATGGAAGAAGGAAGTGTGAAGGCAAATGGAGGAGGGAGGAAGAGCGTGCGACAGCAGTTCCAAATCGAGAGGGAAAGGTGAAGAGTCGGTGGACGGTTGCCAGTTTGCCATGGTACACGAAGAGGCGCCCTGGCCTACACGTCCTTTCGGAAATTGTACAAAAGGACTCGCCGTCTTCTCACTGACATGTTGGAACGGGACCACATGTCAACGAAACATGGTGTGTAATTTCTCGTGCAAAATGCGATCTGGCCGCGTTGGCCCGAGGTGCCGCATTAGTTATCGACCTTTATTTTTTTGACATGCAATCTGAGTGGATAGCTCCTGTGGTCATCACACATGAGCGGATATATAGGTGGGCTAGGTGGGCAGGCGGTAAGTGCTAAAAGAGTTGATCTCGAAAAAAGAGTTGATCCAATGCTTGGTTTTGTTTGGATTTTCCAACTATGACCATTGGATAGAGTGAATCAATGGCTTACATTCAAAGTTATTCTCATACTATAGAATGGTATAGGAATGTGGAGAGATTTGGTTGATTTTATATCGCTGAATAATATAAAATATTATCAGTGCAGACGCTCCACCCCGAGGTTTGTTGCTCCTTCTCGGTCGTCGGGAATCTATGTTCTTCCACTCTTTCGTTTAAGACATGAGCTTTGTTCATCCTTTTGCCGACACGCGGGACATCTATATGCCTCCATTTTACAAAATCATACTATATGCCTCCATGACACGCGGGACATCTAGCATCAAGGTGGCGTGTCATGCAAGAAAATGGAGATATGCGGTGCGTAAGTGAGTCATGCACTTCGATGGCACCTGGTACTACGCAATATTTTTTCTCCTCGATGGCACGTGAATAGTGCACGTACTCAATGACAGAGCACTGGATGGTAGCCATGGACATGGTCGGCCCTTTTTGAAGATAGTACTAATAAATAACTTTGATGTGTCCCGTCAACTCGCAGAACAACGAGAAGCTTTCTTACTATGCCTTCTCCCTCGCCAACACGTGCGCGGTGGCTCGCAGCACGAGGATAAACTTTTGCTTACGAGCGGTGGACGTGCAACAGTTCATTTGGTGTCAGATTGCCAGAAGTACTACTGTAGTACCATCATATTGTTCGACTTCCGGAAGAGGAGAAGAGCCAAGTGCAAGGTCACCTACTAACCTAGTACAGTACTACTATAGCCAAAGCCGGTCCACCTTTTTAGAGCATGGTTAATTAATATAAGTGGCTCTTGCAGAGGCACATCATTTAGAGCAAGTACTCTCTTCGTAGGAACAAAGGAAGTGAAACAAAAGTTGGAGTGGATGCTAGATTGCCAATTAAAACATGATTACATAGGGAAAAAATCCTATAGCATTCTATCATATGAATCAAACGACCAATGTAGGAAAATTATGAGGGGGGTCTCTCCAACAGTGTTCCTTGGCTCGCACCTAGCATCACGGTGGTCGAACTTGGAGTCATTCATCTGGTACATGTGGCATCTCAGATCTGGACACAAGGTGACGCGACCTCTCACTCCCTCCGCCATTGGAAGCGGCGCGCCAGTGGAGGGCTAGCATACTCCAATATTAGGTTGGCTCTATGTGATGTGGCAACTTCATATACTAACCGGATGCTGGCTATACTACTACGGTACTCACACTCCAAGAAGTGACTCGAAAACCATTCATAAATTGAGTCTATGACATGCATTTGCAAATGTACCATTCATTAGATACAACAAGTCATCAACACACAACGACAACGAGGATACATGTTGGATTATAGATTATTTCCAACAAAACATTCTAGCAAGTACTAAAGTTTTCATCACACAATAAATCACAAGCAATTAAATGAACTTCAAATCAACCAATCCTCGGTGTTGGAAATGCTTGCTTTGAACCATAGGTGCTCTGGGAAGGGCCAGCTATTGTCAATATCGAGAGCAACGCAGGACTGATCATCCAGGCTGAAGCAGCATATATCAAGACCAGGGTAGGGAACCACCGAAATGTCCGAGGTATAGATACAGTTGCTTCTCATAAATGGTAGTAACGTTGTGTCAACAACAGCTGGATTGCCTTTCACCATCATTAGATAGTTTGGTCCAAGGAAGAGCGAGTTTTCTCCAAGACTATCAATATTGAACCAGGGAGAAGGTGTTGGTGCTAGCACACTAGTATCCATCCTGAATACCATGCAACGGGTGTTGGAATAGGTCCGGAGAGGGCAGCCATGGGAGACAACACCTGCTTCCTCAGTAGTAACAATCTGAGTGCACTGTATACAGACAAGAAGAGGTGATCCCTCGGAATTAGTTGCCAGGCGCCACTGAGTATATAATTTCTGCTCCTCCTCATGCTCGTGATCATCACCATCGTCATCTCCCCCTTGCTTATAAAATTTTTCAAGTATAGGTGGTGGAATGTTCACAGGACCTTGGAAACACAAGAAGAAGGTTAACTAGTAAAGGGAAACTTGCTAACCCGCATGCATGTGCATGAAACAATTATAATTATAGTGGAAGACCAACGTACCGAAACTACGAGGATCTCATGCAAAAACAGTGCCACGAGTGGTGGCAGCAAACACAAGATCCTCGTATTCAATTGCATCACAGTACTCATCCGTGTGTAGAAACTGATTTTTGAGCAATATCCATGGACGATGAACCGTGGAATGAGTAAGGATGGCAACAAGCTTGTCGAAGATAGCAACAACTTCATAGTTCTTGTAATTCCAAGAGCGGTTGGGAACTCGACAAATTGCTATCTTCGGTAGACGACAATCACCATGATCGTATTTGAACGTACGTAGATCATCTGTGTGCTCAACCTCGGGGCACTCTGAGATTTTTGGAAGTGGAGTCCGCTGACGAGTGTACACATTCACAAGTTCCCTCTCGCAATTGTACCCAATATAAACAACCCAATCTCCATTTGCGCCAGCCCAGGCCTTACCCTTAAGCGATGGCATCTTGACATCACATGTATCATTATCAAGCGGCATCAACTTGCACAAGGCGAGGCATCCATCGTCCGCGCCCATGCGAACAGGCTTATAGCAAAGAAGATAAGGGAGATCAAACCGCTCCTGGACCCTTGGGTTCCTTGTAATGATGTTATTCGTTGAGTCGAGAATGGGCTTGAACGAACTGTTTGGGGACGTAGTAATTTCAAAAAAATTCCTACGCACACGCAAGATCATGGTGATGCATAGCAACGAGAGGGGAGAGTGTTGTCCACGTACCCTCGTAGACCGAAAGCGGAAGCGTTAGCACAACGCGGTTGATGTAGTCGTACGTCTTCACGATCCGACCGATCAAGTACCGAACGCACGGCACCTCCGAGTTCAGCACACGTTCAGCCCGATGACATCCCTCGAACTCCGATCCAGCCGAGTGTTGAGGGAGAGTTTCGTCAGCACGAGGGCGTGGTGACGATGATGATGTTCTACCGATGCAGGGCTTTCCCTAAGCACCGCTACAGTATTATCGAGGTGGACTATGGTGGAGGGGGGCACCGCACACGGCTAAAAGATCAAACGATCAATTGTTGTGTCTAGGGTGCCCCCTGCCCCCGTATATAAAGGAGCAAGGGGGGAGGTGCGGCCGGCCAGGAGGAGGCGCGCCAGGAGGAGTCCTACTCCCACCGGAGTAGGACTCCCTCCCTTCCTTGTTGGACTAGGAGAGGAGAGGGAAGGAGAGAGGGGGAAAGGAAAGGGGGGGGCAGCCCCCCCCCTCCTTGTCCAATTCGGACTTGGGGAGAGGGGGGCCCGGCTGCCCCTTGGCCGCCTCTCCTCTTCCACCAATTGGGCCCATGAGGCCCAATAGCCTCCGGGGGGAGTGGTAACCACCCGGTACTCCGGTATATATCCGATAACCCCCGGAACCATTCCGGTGTCCGAATATAGTCATCCAATATATCAATCTTCATGTCTCGAACATTTCGAGACTCCTCGTCATGTCCGTGATCACATCCGGGACTCCGAACAACCTTAGGTACATCAAAACATATAAACTCATAATATAACTGTCATCGAAATGTTAAGCGTGCGGACCCTACGGGTTCGAGAACTATGTAGACATGACCGAGACACGTCTCCGGTCAATAACCAATAGCGGAACCTGGATGCTCATATTGGCTCCCACATATTCTACGAAGATCTTTATTGGTCAGACCGCATAACAACATACGTTGTTCCCTTTGTCATCGGTATGTTACTTGCCCGAGATTCGATCGTCGGTATCTCAATACCTAGTTCAATCTCGTTACCGGCAAGTCTCTTTACTCGTTCCGTAATACATCATCCCGCAACTAACTCATTAGTTGCAATGCTTGCAAGGCTTAAGTGATGTGCATTACCGAGAGGGCCCAGAGATACCTCTCCGACAATCGGAGTGACAAATCCTAATCTCGAAATACGCCAACCCAACAAGTACCTTTGGAGACACCTGTAGAGCACCTTTATAATCACCCAGTTACGTTGTGACGTTTGGTAGCACACAAAGTGTTCCTCCGGTAAACGGGAGTTGCATAATCTCATAGTCATAGGAACATGTATAAGTCATGAAGAAAGCAATAGCAACATACTAAACGATCGAGTGCTAAGCTAACGGAATGGGTCAAGTCAATCACATCATTCTCCTAATGATGTGATCCCGTTAATCAAATGACAACTCATGTCTATGGCTAGGAAACATAACCATCTTTGATCAACGAGCTAGTCAAGTAGAGGCATACTAGTGACACTCTGTTTGTCTATGTATTCACACAAGTATTATGTTTCCGGTTAATACAATTCTAGCATGAATAATAAACATTTATCATGATATAAGGAAATAAATAATAACTTTATTATTGCCTCTAGGGCATATTTCCTTCAGTCTCCCACTTGCACTAGAGTCAATAATCTAGATTACACAGTAATGATTCTAACACCCATGGAGCCTTGGTGCTGATCATGTTTTGCTCGTGGAAGAGGCTTAGTCAACGGGTCTGCAACATTCAGATCCGTATGTATCTTGCAAATTTCTATGTCTCCCACCTGGACTAAATCCCGGATGGAATTGAAGCGTCTCTTGATGTGCTTGGTTCTCTTGTGAAATCTGGATTCCTTCGCCAAGGCAATTGCACCAGTATTGTCACAAAAGATTTTCATTGGACCCGATGCACTAGGTATGACACCTAGATCGGATATGAACTCCTTCATCCAGACTCCTTCATTTGCTGCTTCCGAAGCAGCTATGTACTCCGCTTCACATGTAGATCCCGCCACGACGCTTTGTTTAGAACTGCACCAACTGACAGCTCCACCGTTCAATGTAAACACGTATCCGGTTTGCGATTTAGAATCGTCCGGATCAGTGTCAAAGCTTGCATCAACGTAACCATTTACGATGAGCTCTTTGTCACCTCCATAAACGAGAAACATATCCTTAGTCCTTTTCAGGTATTTCAGGATGTTCTTGACCGCTGTCCAGTGATCCACTCCTGGATTACTTTGGTACCTCCCTGCTAAACTTATAGCAAGGCACACATCAGGTCTGGTACACAGCATTGCATACATGATAGAGCCTATGGCTGAAGCATAGGGAACATCTTTCATCTTCTCTCTATCTTCTGCAGTGGTCGGGCATTGAGTCTTACTCAACTTCACACCTTGTAACACAGGCAAGAACCCTTTCTTTGCTTGATCCATTTTGAACTTCTTCAAAACTTTGTCAAGGTATGTGCTTTGTGAAAGTCCAATTAAGCGTCTTGATCTATCTCTATAGATCTTGATGCCCAATATATACGCAGCTTCACCGAGGTCTTTCATTGAAAAACTCTTATTCAAGTATCCCTTTATGCTATCCAGAAATTCTATATCATTTCCAATCAGCAATATGTCATCCACATATAATATTAGAAATGCTACAGAGCTCCCACTCACTTTCTTGTAAATACAGGCTTCTCCAAAAGTCTGTACAAAACCAAATGCTTTGATCACACTATCAAAGCGTTTATTCCAACTCCGAGAGGCTTGCACCAGTCCATAAATGGATCGCTGGAGCTTGCACACTTTGTTAGCTCCCTTTGGATCGACAAAACCTTCCGGTTGCATCATATACAACTCTTCTTCCAGAAATCCATTCAGGAATGCAGTTTTGACATCCATTTGCCAAATTTCATAATCATAAAATGCGGCAATTGCTAACATGATTCGGACAGACTTAAGCATCGCTACGGGTGAGAAGGTCTCATCGTAGTCAATCCCTTGAACTTGTCGAAAACCTTTGCAACAAGTCGAGCTTTATAGACAGTAACATTACCGTCAGCGTCAGTCTTCTTCTTGAAGATCCATTTATTCTCAATGGCTTGCCGATCATCGGGCAAGTCAACCAAAGTCCACACTTTGTTCTCATACATGGATCCCATCTCAGATTTCATGGCCTCAAGCCATTTTGCGGAATCTGGGCTCACCATCGCTTCTTCATAGTTCGTAGGTTCGTCATGGTCTAGTAACATAACCTCCAGAACAGGATTACCGTACCACTCTGGTGCGGATCTTACTCTGGTTGACCTACGAGGTTCAGTAACAACTTGATCTGAAGTTCCATGATCATCATCATTAACTTCCTCACTAATTGGTGTAGGCATCACAGAAACCGGTTTCTGCGATGAACTACTTTCCAATAAGGGAGCAGGTACAATTACCTCATCAAGTTCTACTTTCCTCCCACTCACTTCTTTCGAGAGAAACTCCTTCTCCAGAAAGATTCCGAATTTAGCAACAAAAGTCTTGCCTTCGGATCTGTGATAGAAGGTGTACCCAGCAGTCTCCTTTGGGTATCCTATGAAGACACATTTCTCCGATTTGGGTTCGAGCTTATCAGGTTGAAGCTTTTTCACATAAGCATCACAACCCCAAACTTTAAGAAACGACAACTTTGGTTTCTTGCCAAACCACAGTTCATAAGGCGTCGTCTCAACGGATTTTGATGGTGCCCTATTTAACGTGAATGCGGCCGTCTCTAAAGCATAACCCCAAAACGATAGCGGTAAATCAGTAAGAGACATCATAGATCGCACCATATCTAGTAAATTACGATTACGACGTTCGGACACACCATTACGCTGTGGTGTTCCGGGTGGCGTGAGTTGCGAAACTATTCCGCATTGTTTCAAATGAAGACCAAACTCATAACTCAAATATTCTCCTCCACGATCAGATCGTAGAAACTTTATTTTCTTGTTACGATGATTTTCAACTTCACTCTGAAATTCTTTGAACTTTTCAAATGTTTCAGACTTATGTTTCATTAAGTAGATATACCCATATCTGCTTAAATCATCTGTGAAGGTGAGAAAATAACGATATCCGCCACGAGCCTCAACATTCATCGGACCACATACATCTGTATGTATGATTTCCAACAAATCTGTTGCTCTCTCCATAGTTCCGGAGAACGGCGTTTTAGTCATCTTGCCCATGAGGCACGGTTCGCAAGTACCAAGTGATTCATAATCAAGTGGTTCCAAAAGTCCATCAGTATGGAGTTTCTTCATGCGCTTTACACCGATATGACCTAAACGGCAGTGCCACAAATAAGTTGCACTATCATTATCAACTCTGCATCTTTTGGCTTCAATATTATGAATATGTGTATCACTACTATCGAGATTCAACAAAAATAGACCACTCTTCAAGGGTGCATGACCATAAAAGATATTACTCATATAAATAGAACAACCATTATTCTCTGATTTAAATGAATAACCGTCTCGCATCAAACAAGATCCAGATATAATGTTCATGCTTAACGCTGGCACCAAATAACAATTATTTAGGTCTAAAACTAATCCCGAAGGTAGATGTAGAGGTAGCGTGCCGACCGCGATCACATCGACTTTGGAACCATTTCCCACGCGCATCGTCACCTCGTCCTTAGCCAATCTTCGCTTAATCCGTAGCCCCTGTTTCGAGTTGCAAATATTAGCAACAGAACCAGTATCAAATACCCAGGTGCTACTGCGAGCATTAGTAAGGTACACATCAATAACATGTATATCACATATACCTTTGTTCACCTTGCCATCCTTCTTATCCGCCAAATACTTGGGGCAGTTCCGCTTCCAGTGACCAGTCTGCTTGCAGTAGAAGCACTCAGTCTCAGGCTTAGGTCCAGACTTGGGTTTCTTCTCCTGAACAGCAACTTGCTTGCTGTTCTTCTTGAAGTTCCCCTTCTTCTTCCCTTTGCCCTTTTTCTTGAAACTGGTGGTCTTATTGACCATCAATACTTGATGCTCCTTTTTGATTTCTACCTCCGCAGCCTTTAGCATTGCGAAGAGCTCGGGAATCGTCTTATCCATCCCTTGCATGTTATAGTTCATCACGAAGCTCTTGTAGCTTGGTGGCAGTGATTGGAGAATTCTGTCAATGACGCTATCATCCGGAAGATTAACTCCCAGTTGAATCAAGTGATTATTATACCCAGACATTTTGAGTATATGCTCACTGACAGAACTATTCTCCTCCATCTTGCAGCTGTAGAACTTATTGGAGACTTCATATCTCTCAATTCGGGCATTTGCTTGAAATATTAACTTCAACTCCTGGAACATCTCATATGCTCCATGACGTTCAAAACGTCGTTGAAGTCCCGGTTCTAAGCCGTAAAGCATGGCACATTGAACTATCGAGTAGTCATCAGCTTTGCTCTGCCAGACGTTCTTAACGTCGTCAGTTGCATCGGCAGCAGGCCTGGCACCCAGCGGTGCTTCCAGGACGTAATTCTTCTGTGCGGCAATGAGGATAATCCTCAAGTTACGGACCCAGTCCATGTAATTGCTACCATCATCTTTCAACTTTGCTTTCTCAAGGAACGCATTAAAATTCAACGGAACAACAGCACGGCCATCTATCTACAATCAACATAGACAAGCAAGATACTATCAGGTACTAAGTTCATGATAAATTTAAGTTCAATTAATCATATTACTTAAGAACTCCCACTTAGATAGACATCCCTCTAATCCTCTAAGTGATCACGTGATCCATATCAACTAAACCATGTCCAATCATCACGTGAGATGGAGTAGTTTCAACGGTGAACATCACTATGTTGATCATATCTACTATATGATTCACGCTCGACCTTTCGGTCTCCGTGTTCCGAGGCCATATCTGTTATATGCTAGGCTCGTCAAGCTTAACCTGAGTATTCCGCGTGTGCAACTGTTTTGCACCCGTTGTATTTGAACGTAGAGCCTATCACACCCGATCATCACGTGGTGTCTCAGCACGAAGAACTTTCGCAACGGTGCATACTCAGGGAGAACACTTATACTTTGATAATTTAGTGAGGGATCATCTTATAATGCTACCGTCAATCAAAGCAAGATAAGATGCATAAAAGATAAACATCACATGCAATCAATATAAGTGATATGATATGGCCATCATCATCTTGTGCTTGTGATCTCCATCTCCGAAGCACCGTCATGATCACCATCGTCACCGGCGCGACACCTTGATCTTCATCGTAGCATCATTGTCGTCTCGCCAATCTTATGCTTCTACGACTATCGCTACCGCTTAGTGATAAAGTAAAGCATTACAGGGCGATTGCATTGCATACAATAAAGCGACAACCATATGGCTCCTGCCAGTTGCCGATAACTCGGTTACAAAACATGATCATCTCATACAATAAAATTTAGCATCATGTCTTGACCATATCACATCACAACATGCCCTGCAAAAACAAGTTAGACGTCCTCTCCTTTGTTGTTGCAAATTTTACGTGGCTGCTACGGGCTTAGCAAGAACCTTTCTTACCTATGCATCAAAACCACAACGATAGTTTGTCAAGTTGGTGATGTTTTAACCTTCGCAAGGACCGGGCGTAGCCACACTCGGTTCAACGAAAGTTGGAGAAACTTACACCCGCCAGCCACCTGTGAGCAAAGCACGTCAGTAGAACCAGTCTCGCATAAGCGTACGCGTAATGTCGGTCCGGGCCGCTTCATCCAACAATACAGCCGAACCAAAGTATGGCATGCTGGTAAGCAGTATGACTTATATCGCCCACAACTCACTTGTGTTCTACTCGTGCATATAACATCAACGCATAAAACCTGGCTCGGATGCCACTGTTGGGGAACGTAGTAATTTCAAAAAAATTCCTACGCACACGCAAGATCATGGTGATGCATAGCAATGAGAGGGGAGAGTGTTGTCCATGTACCCTCGTGCACCAAAAGTGGAAGTGTTAGCACAACACGGTTGATGTAGTCATACGTCTTCATGATCCGACCGATCAAGTACTGAACGCACGGCACCTCCGAGTTTAGCACACGTTCAACCCGATGACGTCCCTCGAACTCCGATCCAGCCGAGTGTTGAGGGAGAGTTTCGTCAGCACGACGGCGTGGTGACGATGATGATGTTATACCGACGCAGGACTTCGCCTAAGCACCGCTACAGTATTTCGAGGTGGACTATGGTGGAGGGGGCACCGCACACGGCTAAAAGATCAAACGATCAATTGTTGTGTCTAGGGTGCCCCCTGCCCCCGTATATAAAGGAGCAAGGGGGGAGGTGCGGCCGGCCAGGAGGAGGCGCGCCAGGAGGAGTCCTACTCCCACCGGGAGTAGGACTCCCTCCCTTCCTTGTTGGACTAGGAGAGGAGAGGGAAGGAGAGAGGGGGAAAGGAAAGGGGGGCGCCGCCCCCCCTCCTTGTCCAATTCGGACTTGGGGGGGGGAGGGTGCGCGGCTGCCCCTTGGCCGCCTCTCCTCTTCCACCAATTGGGCCCACGAGGCCCAATAGCCTCCGGGGGGTTCCGGTAACCCCCGGTACTCCGGTATATATCCGATAACCCCCGGAACCATTCCGTGTCCGAATATAGTCATCCAATATATCAATCTTCATGTCTCGACCATTTCGAGACTCCTCGTCATGTCCGTGATCACATCCGGGACTCCGAACAACCTTCGGTACATCAAAACATATAAACTCATAATATAACTGTCATCGAAACGTTAAGCGTGCGGACCCTACGGGTTCGAGAACTATGTAGACATGACCGAGACACGTCTCCGGTCAATAACCAATAGCGGAACCTGGATGCTCATATTGGCTCCCACATATTCTACGAAGATCTTTATCGGTCAGACCGCATAACAACATACGTTGTTCCCTTTGTCATCGGTATGTTACTTGCCCGAGATTCGATCGTCGGTATCTCAATACCTAGTTCAATCTCGTTACCGGCAAGTCTCTTTACTCGTTCCGTAATACATCATCCCACAACTAACTCATTAGTTGCAATGCTTGCAAGGCTTAAGTGATGTGCATTACCGAGAGGGCCCAGAGATACCTCTCCGACAATCGGAGTGACAAATCCTAATCTCGAAATACGCCAACCCAACAAGTACCTTTGGAGACACCTGTAGAGCACCTTTATAATCACCCAGTTACGTTGTGACGTTTGGTAGCACACAAAGTGTTCCTCCGGTAAACGGGAGTTGCATAATCTCATAGTCATAGGAACATGTATAAGTCATGAAGAAAGCAATAGCAACATACTAAACGATCGAGTGCTAAGCTAACGGAATGGGTCAAGTCAATCACATCATTCTCCTAATGTTGTGATCCCGTTAATCAAATGACAACTCATGTCTATGGCTAGGAAACATAACCATCTTTGATCAATGAGCTAGTCAAGTAGAGGCATACTAGTGACACTCTGTTTGTCTATGTATTCACACAAGTATTATGTTTCTGGTTAATACAATTCTAGCATGAATAATAAACATTTATCATGATATAAGGAAATAAATAATAACTTTATTATTGCCTCTAGGGCATATTTCCTTCACGAACCTGCCATGCTAGCCGAGGTGATGACGTCGCACCGATCAATGAGTTCCTCCACCACGTCATCTTTCAGATCAGGGCAAGAATAACAGGGTCATTTCCGGCTTGTTCTCTCCATGGAGAAGATGATCGAACAATGGCAGAAGGAAGGGTGAAGGCAAATGGAGGAGGGAGGAAGAGCATGCGACAGCAGTTCCAAATCGAGAGGGAAAGGCGAAGAGTCGGTGGACGGTTGCCAGTTTGCCACGGTACACGAAGAGGCGCCCCGGCCTACATGTCCTTTCGGAAATTGTACAAAAGGACTCGCCGTCGTCTCACTGGCATGTTGGAATGGGACCACATGTCAGTGAAACATGGTGTGTAATTTCTCGTGCAAAATGTGATCTGGCCGCGTTGGCCCGAAGTGCCGCATTATTTCTCGACTTTATTTTTTTAATGGCGTGCCGTTCAGTTTTGAAGCACGACTAACTGGTACTGTTTGCAGAGAAAATATAAACTACTCTACCTCTACTCCACCTCTAGTACTAGTAGTATAAAAAAGATATATAGGCTGGAGCTTCAGAGCTTTCTTGCTAAGGGCTGCCCACTTGCTTCTCACACTATGACCCTCTCTCCCTCCGCACCAGTGGTCACAGATCCGTCGGGGAAGAAAAGGACGTGCAGCGTTGACGCACTCTTCATCAGCGAGCGAGGTCATGCACTGACGACAAGGCCGTCCTCTCAGACCTAGCGCCCGCGCGGGATGGCCTCCGTCACCAAGCTCGCTACCGTAGTGCATGCGGAGGACGACGACCATGAGCGAAGCCATTTCCCGCTGACCCTCAGGTATGCTACCTCTTTTCGAACCATACCCTTGTTCTATTGCCCCATCTGCCACGTCGCTGCATGTGGATCTTTTTCCACTCCACCATCTTCCCAATTTCCTGTCCTCTGCTCTGCTGGTCACCCAGACGAAAACCTTAATTTGCACTATTAAAGGAAACCCTACTTCATGCAGACTAATACATGTCTGGGTTGAATAAGGAAAGGAAGGGAGACTGTACTGTCCAAGAGAGTAGGCATCGAACCCACATCTAGGTTGAAAAGGGGAAAATCAGTAGCTAAGGAACGGGTCTCGTGTCTCTTGGTTGAAGAAGGGTAGAAAGGCATGACAACGCAACAGAGAATGACCAGGTTGATCGGTTTGTTGTCCTCACATAGGAAAAAGGTGGCTAAAGAGAAAAAAAATGGGACGTAATCCACATATGTTGCCTGGATATTTGTTGCTCTGGGCAACCATACCTCCCTCACCACTCTATGTGTCTGTGGAGGTACATCGTATTGGTGCGCCCACTGTCCGAATGGGCCTAGCATGTCCCTTAAACCAAACACATCCTTATTGTCACTTTTTTGCTATTAGTATAACGCCAGCAGTCAAGTCAAGCAATGCTATAGCTAAAGTGGTGCCACATTTAACTAATGTCGCACTCAGTCTAATGCCACCGATAAAAAAATTTGACGAAAAGGCAGGGCCACTGCTTTTCATTGCGTCTAGAAGAAATAAACAGTTACAAAAACAAGATTAGAGAAGGAGGATTGGGGTTAGAGATACATCAGAAGTACATCAGTCTGGTTTTAGGGGGCGCTCTACAAGAGCCATTGCACGCTTACGCCCAGCGTCAACCCAGTCCTTTGCTTCGACCTGAATCTTCAGAAACAGTTGTGTGGGGTGAGAAGAAATATTTCTGAATGTTCTATCATTTCTTTCTTTCCAGAGGTTCCACCAAACCAGGGCCAAAATTGATCTCCAAGATTTCGCTCTTTCCTTTCCCATGGAAGCATTTGTTCGCTGCCACCAGCTAACTGGGGAATCATCATGAACTGCCGCCATAGCCCGGCTCATGTTCAGCTTGCAGAGTGTCAGGTGCCAAACTTCCTTCGCAAAAGAGCAAGAAGTAAGCAGGTGGGCAGCAGTTTCAGGCTCTTGTAGACATAGCAGAGACAGCGGATTATGGGGCCACCCTCGCTTAGCAAGGTTATCCGCCGTTAGATATCGATCTTGAGCAGCCAGCTAGACGAAGAACTGACATTTGGGAGGGGCATCCGAGCTCCAGGCCAGCTTCGCATAAGGTGGCCTAATGTTGGCAGTAAGAGTGGTAGCGTACGCCGAGCTGGAGGAAAACTGACCATCGTTTGTCCATCTCCAGGTTAGTGAATAATCTTGAGCCTAAGTGAGTTGGATTGGCTGCAACTCATTCCAAAGGTTCATGAATTGCGTGATGGCCTCTTGAGTTAACCACCGATAAATTTAAGAAATGCCATTTAATGTCACTGGATTATTTCAAGGTTAGCTGTTGATTGTGGATGTATTAAAGATTTTCCAGCTAAGGCATTCTAATGTTGTTGCACAACCAGTATACCAACGATGAAACTTGTTACTACCTTCAGATTTTTGCACTGTTAATGCTTATAGATTACATACCTCCCTTTCATGAGATAAGTTAAATTTTTTGTACAGTGTCACCAAAATGCCAAGGCGCTGATGTCATTTTATTTTGGTTAAACTGCACAAAAAATTATGAAGACAAGAGGAAAGGTGAAGAGTGGGCACCTCCTCCTCCGGCTATTCTCTTGATACGTTCGATCAAGTTTTTATGTTTGATCGATTATCAAGATTGGGATAGTAATTTTTAAGGTCCCCCCGAGTTCGAAATGATATTTACCTTGGAGGTACATGGTTTGCAATTTTTTTATACTGTCATTAGTTAATAATGCTAGTTACCTTCAGACTTTTGTATTTGGTTTAATGCTCATGCACAGCTAGTATACCAATGCTGAAACTTGTTACCTTTACATTTCGTATTGTTAATTCTTATAGAAATCTTCCAGTGCTAGAGTTTATTGAAATTTGTTCAGTAAAACCATTGTATTGTACCCTGTAATAAAATAACTACTCTACTGTTGCACTACCCACTGGATTAGTGTATATTTGTAGTATTCGAATGGTGTTGCATTAGCGTATGGACATAAATAAAGTGTGGCAAGCTTTTCCAGATATGTGCTCAAGAAAACTACTACTTGTTTTTCTAAATACTAGACGTTTGGGTACTTTAAATTGAACCGCGAAAACGTCTTATATTAAGGAACAGAGGGTGTAGAGTTCACTCAAATTATCCCGGTAAAGCTAGTCACACCTTTATTAAAATTAATGTTCATTATGTTATCGGAGGAGGTCTGTAAGTTTGTCTCTAATGCATGTTGACTACATACCTGACATCATGATGTAATGTTAAGTCATTTCCTTTTGTACAGTGTCACTGAATTGTCAAGGCGGTGATGGCATTTTATTTTAGTTGAACTGCACAAAATATGCTTAAAAGAAGAGGAAAGGTCAGGAATCGATCATTCTTTCAGAAAGAACTGTATACGCCTTTCTGACATCAGCCGATGTTGCCTTATTTATTCCTTCAAACAGGTGGTTAGAAACAGTCTTGCTACCTTTTCCCATTAAGAAATTGGAATGCTTATATTTGTGAGTCTATGCTTCAACTAGTGCCACTTTTATAGTAATCACACTTTCAATATCTATGCAAACAGGGATGCTCAATTTTAGTGGAACTGCACAAAAAGTCCAACTGGTTCAACATTAGGAGCATGTTTTCTTCCAAACCTTTATATCCAATTGGTGGCACTATGAGCTGTTCATTAAGAAGGTACATGGTTTGCTACTATCTTGGTACTCTTTTTGTACTGTCATTAGATAGTAATACTAGTGGTTTGCATGTGAATTTATTGGCAGGGTGGACCTACATTGGAGGTGCAGGACAACATTCAATGATTGGATGCTCAATTTTGGTTGTATCGATTTCACCTCTTCCATCACTGCGAACATGGATATCCTTGGTCTGATGAAGAATAGGCGCTATATTTCTGCTCTGAACAAGCAAATCAATTCAGTATGAAATTGTCCAGGGCAAAACATGACTGTATCAAATTGTCCAGTGCAAAACATGACAGATGCTAAGCGGAAGAAACATGTTTAAACCAAAAATACAAGGTGGGGTATATGTTTACTAGCTGCTTGATATATGTGCAGACAGAGATGTCTGCCCGTTGCTATTTGGCAAACACACAAAGTGACCGCAATTTTGGTTGAACTGCACAAGAGAATAGTATAGTCACTGCATGCAGTGCCATTTGAAAATAGACACAGAAAGATTGGATAGTCACTTCATGGACTGCAGAAAAGTAGTATTGTACTATTAATTGGCCAACACTAGGTGCTTCATTGCTTTGGTCTGATTATACAATGGGCATCATTTTGCCTAAGTTAAAGTTTGTATTCCGAAAATAGTCTCGCCGTGTGATCGATAGAAGACCAAATCATATTGCAGTGGATGTTCCTCCATCATGTGTGGTTCATTCTCATGGTTCCAGTTGTTGGTGAAACCACATACATTTGCAAGAGGAATTGTAGACTTCACAAACAAATTTGTCTTTCAGTCTGTACTGAATGTTGGCCAAGAGAAGCATCCATGTTAGTAGGAAGAACATATGTTTTTTCTAGATCTTTGCTTTTGGAGCTACATATTTGTATATGATCTGTGAATCATTGAGATGCATTAACATGTTGATCTTATGTATGGGAATCGTACTAGTTGGTTTTAGTTGTGGCTGATCTTTGCTTTTGGAGCTACATATTTGTATATGATCTGTGAATCATTGAGATGCATTAACAGTTCCTTATATCTGTTCGCTCAGTGTTTACAAGTTATTGATCAATCACTAGCTAGCCTACTAATGCGCTCCTGGCAGTTTTAGTTGCGACGCAAGATCCAAAGTGGCAGTTTTTTGAATAAAAATGCCTACCTCTGAAGAAACTGACAAGCTGCTCTGAAGAAAATGCCATGCGAATCTGAAGAAACTGCCAGCGAAAACGTTCGCAAATGCCTTATCACCCAGCTAAAGTTCATCAACTAATGCCCTCGGCTGCGACTCGTTGCATGCTGCTCCGCGTACTGGCTGCGAGCGATTTTGAGTGCCTGCATGCATCCAGCCGTAATTAAGGCAGCTAACTAATGCGAAAAAAGATGCGCTTTAATTGTTGCGGGCCTTTTAAATCCGTGGAATCATTATTGACAAGGAGGGAGATGATTCGAGTGCACTCGTTTGACCGTCATGCCGGCGTGCGACCCAGCATGGACGGGACGGGACGGCACAGTCAGAATTTCAGTTTCTCTAGTTTTCCACGGCAAGCTGGCGCGCTAAGCCATGCCTGCTTAATTATGCATTGAATTCCGATGACCGTCGCGCTACCTTCCGCCTATAAGTACTGTTTCCCGACCTTCTATGGTGGCACCGTGACCCAACTCGCCCTATCCTCATAAGCCCCCACCGGCCCGACGTCGCTCGCCACTTATCCTCACTCTCGCCACGTCCGCCATGCCCCCGCCCGTCTACGATAGGCGAGGCCGGAGGCGGTCACCGCCGGAACTAGTGTTCGGTTTTTCACCAGAAGGCAGACGGAGGGAGGAGGCATTCTATCGGTCTTTAGATGGCAATGCGGAGATCGAGGACTTGTTGGAGTGGGACCGCCTGGCGGAGGAGCAGGAGCGCGACTGCGTCGCGGAGGAGCAGTGTATCGCCAATTTGCGCAGCCAGCGGGACATGGAGCAGCAGCGCACCGACGCTCTAAGTCGTGAGCAAAGCGCCCGCAACTGGGCCGACTACGTGGAGGCCGGCGCCCGGCAAATAGCCCTGGAGGCTGTCGGGCACGCACGCGTTCGCGGCGCCGATTTTTACTACCAGCTCGTCAAGTGGGTTTCCCGCTTAGAAGCCGAAGCTTCGGTGGACCACGCCGGCATGGAAAGGGCCAACGCGCGCGAGCAACGCGCCCTATCACACCTCTGGCAAGTCTGAGGCGAGGCGGAGGACGCCGGTGCCGGCGTTTAGCGTGTACCGCAGATGGCGGCCGGCATCATCTAGTTAGCTAAGAGTAAGTTAGTACTTGTACACTACTAGAGTATTAGTGGGAGTAGATAGTTAAATTGGCTATGATGGTTGTCAACGTGGAAGTTCAGTACTCTATGTGTGGATCAGACCTGTTACTTTGCTCTGAATGTTGAACTTTCCGTTTGAGCGTATGGAATGGGCTGTTATTTTTTAAATGGGTTGTATTTGTCCTCCACGGGTTTAGAGGCTGACTTGTGGGCCTACCAAGTTGACGCGTACACAATCAGGAGATGATTGTACATGGAGAGGATGACAGCAGAAACCCGCCAAGGTCATGGCAGTACGCAAGCAAGTGCCTCCTTATTTCAAGCCAATAAAAAAATGGCTCCTCCTAATGGATTTCTGACATCTGGGTCCCATGCCATTGTCAACGTAGTCAATAAACGAGAGAATTGCACAACGAGCGGCTGACACCAGGGACCCAGCAGCTCGCCCAGTTATTTTTGTTTTGGGTTAATTTGATAAATGCAACTCCAAATCTGATGTTTCTGAGAAATGCCACTGCAATTTCCAAAATTTGAAAAATGCCATTTCATGCCATTTCCAGTGCCATTTTTCGAAGTCTGGAGTGGCGTTTTTTCAAAGTTTGCAAATTGTAGTGGCATTTTCCAAAGTTTGCAAAAATTGCAGTGGCATTTTTCAAAGTTTGGAAATTGCAGTGGCAGTTTTATGAATCGCCATAATTGGAGTAGCATTTATCTAATTTGTTTTTGAGACGGAAGCAGGGTGTCAACTGGGCTGTGCGGGGCACTCTGGCCTGTCTAGATAGCCTTCTCTTTTATGTTTACCACAGACCAGCCCAGTAGTTTTTTTTCTTTCTGAAAATGGCTAGCCCAGTTTTTTTGTAATTTGCCAAGTAAGTCGCTTTGTCAGGCCTGTTGGGCTGCAAATCTTTCAAGACGAGGAGAGCTTCATTCGACTGGACGAGAAAATGGCCTATCAGTAATGAGAAATGGGTTGTACATTTTTAAAACACATCAAACCGACAATTAGTTTCAAATTTCTTTTTTTTCATTTCGAGATTTTAAATTGCATTAATTTTATGCATGGACAATTTGTTGGATTTTATATTGATATACATTTATTTTTAAAATCAGTTTGAATGTGATTCGAAATTTCGGGATTAAAAACAGTTCGGACCGCACCGAAATATGCAAAATTTCGTATAATTTTTTAACCGTGGCCACAATATGGGCTGTAATGCTAACAAAAAGAATATGGGCTCCAAAAAACCCTTAAGAATTAGCAAATGGTCTGTAAATTATTAGAAATAATGGCAGATGGGTTGTATGCTGTTTTCCACAGATCTGAGGCTTTCCTAAAAAAGGTTGCCGCACAAGCAGTGACTGTTGGATGTCCATCCAACGGCCGTCGTGCTTCTTCAATCTCTGCTCTTCCTGCTCCAGCCGCTCAAACAAGCACCAGCGGGACTGCCTACTCCCTCCTCCCCGCGGCCGGCTGTGCTGCCACGCAGGCCTCACCGCCCCACCGTACTCCCATCGCTGGTAGCCATCCCTCTACTCACTGATAACCCACAAGTATAGGGGATCGCAACAGTTTTTGAGGGTAGAGTATTCAACCCAAATTTATTGATTCGACACAAGGGGAGACAAAGAATATTCTCAAGTATTAGCAGTTGAGTTGTCGATTCAACCACACCTGGATAACTTAGTATCTGCAGCAAAGTAATTAGTAGCAAAGTAATATTTTTGGGTTTTGTAGTGATTGTAACAGTAGCAACGGTAAAGTAAATAAGCGAAGAACAATATGTGAAAAGCTCGCAGGCATTGGATCGGTGATGGAGAATTATGCCGGATGCGGTTCATCATGTAACAGTCATAACATAGGGTGACACAGAACTAGCTCCAATTCATCAATGTAATGTAGGCATGTATTCCGAATATAGTCATACGTGCTTATGGAAAAGAACTTGCATGACATCTTTTGTCCTACCCTCCCGTGGCAGCGGGGTCCTAACGGAAACTAAGGGATGTTAAGGCCTCCTTTTAATAGAGTACTGGACCAAAGCATTAACACATAGGGAATACATGAACTCCTCAAACTACGGTCATCACTGGGAGTGGTCCTGATTATTGTCACTTCGGGGCTGCCGGATCATAACACATAGTAGCTGACTATAGACTTGCAAGATAGGATCAAGAACTCACATATATTCATGAAAACATAATAGGTTCAGATCTAAAATCATGGCACTCGTGCCCTAGTGACAAGCATTAAGCATAGCAAAGTCATAGCAACATCAATCTGAGAACATAGTGGATACTAGGGATCAAACCCTAACAAAACTAACTCGATTACATGATAAATATCATCCAACCCATCACCGTCCAGCAAGCCTACGATGGAATGACTCATGCACGGCGGTGAGCATCATGAAATTGGTGATGGAGGATGGTTGATGATGACGACGGCGACGGATTCCCCTCTCCAGAGCCCCGAACGGACTCCAGATCAGCCCTCCCGAGAGGTTTTTGGGCTTGGTGGCGGCTCCGTATCGTAAAATGCGATGAATCCTTCTCTTTGATTTTTTTTCTCCCCGAACACGAATATATGGAGTTGGAGTTGAGGTCGGTGGAGCAACAGGGGGCCCATGAGGCAGGGGGGCGCGCCCCCCACCCTCGTGGACAGGTGGAGGCCCCCCTGATGTGGATTCTTCTTCCAGTATTTTTAATATTTTCCAAAAATAAGTTCTGTGGAGTTTCAGGTCATTCCGAGAACTTTTGTTTCTGCACATAAGTAACACCATGGCAATTCTGCTGAAAACAGCGTCAGTCCGGGTTAGTTCCATTCAAATCATGCAAGTTAGAGTCCAAAACAAGGGCAAAAGTGTTTGGAAAAGTAGATACGACGGAGACGTATCAACTCCCCCAAGCTTAAACCTTTCCTTGTCCTCAAGCAATTCAGTTGATAAACTGAAAGTGATAAAGAAAAACTTTTACAAACTCTGTTTGCTCTTGTTGTTGTAAATATGTAAAGCCATCATTCAAGTTTTCAGCAAAGATTATGACTAACCATATTCATAATAACACTTAGGTCTCATGTTTACTCATATCAATGGCATAATCAACTAGCGAGCAATAATAATAAATCTCGGATGACAAGACTTTCTCAAAACAATCATAATATGATATAACAAGATGGCATCTCGCTAGCCCTTTCTGAGACCGCAAAACATAAATTCAGAGCACCTTTAAAGATCAAGGACTGACTAGACATTGTAATTCATGGTAAAAGAGATCCATTCATAGTCATACCCAATATAAATTAATAGTAATGGATGCAAACGACAGCGGTGCTCTCCAGCTGGTGCTTTTTAATAAGAGGGTGATGACTCAACATAAAAGTCAATAGATAGGCCCTTCGCAGAGGGAAGCAGGGATTTGTAGAGGTGCCAGAGCTCGGTTTTAAAGCAGAGATAAATAATATTTTGAGCGGCATACTTTCATTGTCAACATAACAACCAAGAGATGGCGATATCTTCCATGCTACACACATTACAGGCGGTTCCCAAATAGAATGGTAAAGTTTATACTCCCCCTCCACCAACAAGCATCAATCCATGGCTTGCTCGAAACAATGAGTGCCTCCAACTAACAACAGTCCCAGGGGGAGTTTTGTATGCAATTATTTTGATTTAGTTTGCATAAAGCATGGGACTGGGCATCCCGGTGACCAGCCATTTTCTCGTGAGTGAGGAGCGGAGTCCACTCCTCTTGAGAATAACCCGCCTAGCATGGAAGATACGGACAGCCCTAGTTGATACATGAGCTATTCGAGCATACAAAACAAAATTTCATTTGAAGGTTTAGAGTTTGGCACATGCAAATTTACTTGGAACGGCAGGTAGATACCGCATATAGGAAGGTATAGTGGACTCATAGGGAATAACTTTGGGGTTTAAGGGATTTGATGCACAAGCAGTATTCCTGCTTAGTACAAGTGAGGGCTAGCAAAAGACTGGAAGCGACCAACTAGAGAGCGACAACAGTCATGAACATGCATTAAAATTAATAAACATTAAGTGCAAGCATGAGTAGGATATAATCCACCATGAACATAAATATCGTGAAGGCTATGTTGATTTGTTTCAATTACATGTGTGAACATGTGCCAAGTCGAGTCACTTAAATCATTCCAAGGAGGATACCACCCCATCATACCACATCACAACCATTTTAATAGCATGTTGGCACGCAAGGTAAACCATTATAACTCATAGCTAATCAAGCATGGCACGAGCAACTATGATATCTAATTGTCATTGCAAACATGTTTATTCATAATAGGCTGAATCAGGAACGATGAACTAATCATATTTACAAAAACAACAGAGGTCGAGTTCATACCAGCTTCTCTCATCTCAGTCAGTCCATCATATATCGTCATAATTGCCTTTCACTTGCACGACTGAACGATGTGAATAATAATAAGAGTGCACGTGCATTGGACTAAGCTGGAATCTGCGGGCATTCAATAAACAGGAGAAGACAAGGCAATATGGGCTCTTGGGTAATTCAACAATAATGCATATAAGAACCACTTCAACATTTTCATTATGGTCTTCTCCTATCGACCCCCAAAGAAATAAAACTATTTACACGGGAAAGCTCCGAACAAGCAAAAGAAGAACAGAAAATCTTTTTGGGTCTTCTTTTTAATTATTACTACAGCAAGAAAAGTGAACTAACTAAAAGCTACAACTAATAATTTTTTTTGGTTTTTCTTAAGGTTTAACAAACACACAAGAAGAAAGCAAGAAAAAGAAAATAAACTAGCATGGATATTACAGTGAAAAAGTATGAGCACCGACATCTAGCAATGAGTGTGTGAACATGAATGTAATGTCGGTGAGAAATACGTACTCCCCCAAGCTTAGGCTTTTGGCCTAAGTTGGTTTATTGCCACGGATGGCCTGGCGGATATCCAAAGTTATAAACGGGGTCGTACTGAGATGAAGAAGACTCTGATTGCCACTGGTTGGCAATCATCTCCGGATCCCACTGGTAATTAGACTGTCGTGGAGGTTCAAACTGTGGTTCCGGCTCCGGCTCTGTAGCTGATGTAGGGTTCCGGTAGGCGTGAATGGCCGCCAGCGGAGTGAGATACGGGCCTGCAGATAAATCAAACAAGGAAGGAGCAGGCAAGGTAATAGTCTCAGGGTGATGTTTATCAAAGAACAATTTGTATTTAAGCACCCTTTCCCTATTCTTAACAATAAAGTCATGTGCTACCATACTCTTATAATCTAAGTAAACAGTGGGCAGCAATTTTTCTTCTTTTTCATAGTGCCTAATAGGTATGTTATAATATGCAGTGAGGCGTGAAGCATAGACACCACCAAAGATGGGGCCCTTTGTACGGTTCAGACTTAACCGTTTGGCAATAATACCGCCCATACTAATAGTATTATCACAGAATAAACCATGGAACAAAATAATAATATCAGGAACACTAAGGTTTCCACAGTTTCCGCGACCAATTAAGCAACGACTAGCAAATATTGCAAAGTAGCGTAAAACAGGAAAATGTATGCTAGTGATTCTTGCATCGGAAACCTTCCTAGTTTCCCCTACAGTAATAGTGTCAATAAACCCATCCACATCTTTACGATCTGGTTCCTCTAAGCTACCCTCGAAAGGTATTTTGCAAACCTTGCAAAATTCATCTAGTGACATCTTCTTAACCACATCATATAAATGAAACTCTACTGAAGGAGGTGATTCCTTAGGATAATAGTAGAAGTTTTGCACAAAAGTATTGGTGAGTAAGAGATATTGTTCGCGTTGGTCGCGGAGGAAGTCGGTGAGGCCTGCATTATCAGCCAATTCATAAAAATCATCATAAATCCCGGCTGCTCTCAAGAAATCATTGGAAGGCCATTCACACGGCCGAACCTCCGCGGTGCGAGGCAGATTATATTTGGGCCTCTCTGCTTCTTCACTTTGCTTTTCCTTCGAGCTTCGGCTCGATGAGCCCCTTAAAAATCTCTTCATTATTTTCTGAAAAATTCTGAAATTTTTAGTAACTTCAAATAAAAGTGAACCAAGCTCAACAAAATTGATAGCAACAACTCCTACAAGTGCCTAGAGACTATATCAAGCATTAGAACTACTTGGAACCATATAAATTTGTCATGCAAGCTCAAGAACATGGTCACCTAGGCAGCACAAATTTGCAATGAATAAAGCACTAGAACAAAAACTAATTGGACCAATGGAGGAGTCACATACCAAGGAACAATCCCCCCAAGCAGTTTTGTGAGAGGTGCTTTGAGCAAGGAGATCAAAAATCGCAGCAAAATGAGCTAGAACTCGTGCTTGAGCTGGATGGTGATTTTTTTGGGAGGAAGAAGTGTGTGGGTGCAGGAATAAGTGGAGGGGAGCCACCGTGGGCCCACGAGGCAGGAGGGCGCGCCCTGGACCCTCGTGGCTAGGTGCTTGCTCCCCCTGCTGTGTTCTCAGTGCCAGATATTCTCAAATATTCCAGAAAAATCATATTCCAATTTCAGGGCATTTGGGGAACTTTTATTTTCAGGGTATTTTTATATTGCACGGATAATTCAGAAAACTGACAGAAAAATACTATTTTTACTTTATTTCAACTAAATAACAGAAAGTAAAAGGAGGGTACAGAAGGCTGTGCTTTCTAACTTCATCCATCTCATGCTCGTCAAAAGGAATCCACTAACAAGGTTGATCAAGTCTTGTTAACAAACTCATTCCGAATAACATGGAACCGGAGAAATTTCGAATAACACTAGGTTACCTCAACGGGGATATGCACATCCCCAATAATAAGAATATCATATTTCTTCTTGACAGTAGGAAGAGGAAATTCAAAACCTCCAAAAATAATCGATGATTTTTTTCCAATAGAATTGATACTATGAACTTGAGGTTGTTTCCTCGGAAAGTGGACCGTATGCTCATTGCCATTAACATGAAAAGTGACATTGCCTTTGTTGCAATCAATAACAGCCCCTGCAGTATTCAAAAAAGGTCTTCCAATAATAATAGACATACTATCGTCCTCGGGAATATCAAGAATAACAAAGTCCGTTAAAATAGTAACGTTTGCAACCACAACAAGCACATCCTCACAAATACCGACAGGTATAGCAGTTGATTTATCAGCCATTTGCAAAGATATTTCAGTAGGTGTCAACTTATTCAAATCAAGTCTACGATATAAAGAGAGAGGCATAACACTAACACCGGCTCCAAGATCACATAAAGCAGTTTTAACATAGTTTCTTTTAATGGAGCATGGTATAGTTGGTACTCCTGGATCTCCTAGTTTCTTAGGTATTCCACCCTTAAAAGTGTAATTAGCAAACGTGGTGGAAATTTCAGCTTCCGGTATCTTTCTCTTATTAGTGACAATTTCTTTCATATACTTAGCATATGGATTCATTTTGAGCATATCAGTCAAACACATATGCAAAAAGATAGGTCTAATCATTTCAACAAAGCGCTCAAAATCCTCATCATCCTTTTTCTTGGATGGTTTGGGAGGAAAAGGCATGGGTTTCTGAACCCATGGCTCCCTTTCTTTACTGTGCTTCCTAGCAACAAAGTCTCTCTTATCATAACGTTGATTCTTTGATTGTGGGTTATCAAGATCAACAGCAGGTTCAATTTCTACATCATTATCATTGCTAGGTTGAGCATCATCTTTAACATTTTCACTAGTTTCACATTCATTACCAGATTGTGTTTCAGCATCAGAAATAGAAATATCATTTGGATTCTCAGGTGGTTCAGTAATAGGTTCACTAGAAGTATGTAAAGTCTTATCATTTTTCTTTTTCTTCTTTTTAGAAGGACTAGGTGCATCTAAATTATTTCTTTGAGAATCCTGCTCAATTCTCTTAGGGTGGCCTTCAGGATACAAAGGTTCCTGAGTCATTTTACCAGTTCTAGTAGCCACTCTAACAGCAAAATCATTATTCTTATTATTTAATTCATTGAGCAAATCATTTTGAGCTTTAAGTACTTGTTCTACTTGAGTGGTAACCATAGAAGCATGTTTACTAATGAGTTTAAGTTCACCTTTAACTCTAGACATATAATCACTCAAGTGTTCAATCATATAAGCATTTTGTTTTAATTGTCTACCAAAATAAGCATTAAAATCTTCTTGCTTAACCATAAAGTTATCAAACTCATCCAAAAATTGGCTAGCAAACTTAGTAGGAGGGATTTCAGCTTTATCATATCTATAGAGAGAATTTACCTTTACTACCTGTGTCGGGTTATCAAGATCATGAGTTTCTTCAATAGGTAATGGATTAGGATCATATATTTCTTCAACAAGCGGTAAATTAAGACCGTGTATTTCTTCAATAGGAGGTAAATTCTGAACATCTTCAGCTTTAATACCCTTTTCTTTCATAGATTTCTTTTTCTCTTACATATCTTCAGGACTGAGAAATAGAACACCCCTCTTCTTTGGAGTTGGTTTAGGAATAGGCTCAGGAGTTGGCTCAGGAAGTGTCCAATTATTTTCATTGGTCAACATATTATTCAATATAATTTCAGCTTCATCCGGTGTTCTTTCCCTGAAAACAGAACCAGCATAACTATCCAGGTAATCTCTGGAAGCATCGGTTTGTTCATTATAAAAGATATCAAGTATTTCATTTTTCTTGAGAGGATGACCAGGAAAAGCATTAAGTACTTGGAGAAGCCTCCCCAAGCTTGTGGGAGACTCTCTTCTTCAGTTTGCACAAAGTTGTATATATCCCTTAAAGCAGCTTGTTTCTTATGAGCAGGGAAATATTTAGCAGAGAAGTAATAAATCATATCCTGGGGACTGCGCACACAACCAGGATCAAGAGAATTAAACCATATCTTAGCATCACCCTTTAATGAGAATGGAAATATATTAAGGATATAAAAGTAGCGAGTTCTCTCATCATTAGTGAACAGGGTGGCTATATCATTTAATTTAGTAAGATGTGCCACAACAGTTTCAGATTCATAGCCATAAAAAGGATCAGATTCAAGCAAAGTAATTATATCAGGATCAACAGAGAATTCATAATCCTTATCAATAACTTAGATAGGTGAAGTAGCAAAAGCAGGGTCAGGTTTCATTCTAGCATTAAGATATTGCAGCTTCCATTTAGCTAGTAACTTCTTAAGATCACTTCTATTATTGCAAGCAAGAATAGCTCTAGCAAATTCTTCATCCAGAACATAACCCTCAGGCACAACAGGCAATTCATATTTATTAGGGGGGAGTCTTCATCATCACTATCATCAATATTATCAGTTTCAATAATTTCATTCTCTCTAGCCCTAGCAAGTTGTTCATCAAGAAATTCACCAAGTGGCACAGTAGTATTAAGCATAGAAGTAGTTTCATCATAAGTATCATGCATAGCAGAAGTGGCATCATCAATAACATGCGACATATCAGAATTAATAGCAGAAGCAGGTTTAGGTGTCGCAAGCTTACTCAAAACAGAAGGTGAATCAAGTGCAGAGCTAGATGGCAGTTCCTTACCTCCCCTCGTAGTTGAGGGATAAATTTTTGTTTTCTCATCTTTCAAGTTCCTCATAATGACCAGCGGATATAAATCCCAAGTGACTCAAAGAATAGAGTTATGCTCCCTGGCAACGGCGCCAGAAAATAGTCTTGATAACCCACAAGTATAGGGGATCGCAACAGTTTTCGAGGGTAGAGTATTGAACCCAAATTTATTGATTCGACACAAGGGGAGCCTAAGAATATTCTCAAGTATTAGCAGTTGAGTTGTCGATTCAACCACACCTGGATAACTTAGTATCGGCAGCAAAGTAATTAGTAGCAAAGTAATATTTTTGGGTTTTGTAGGGATTGTAACCGTAGCAACGGTAAAGTAAATAAGCGAAGAACAATATGTGAAAATCTCATAGGCATTGGATCGGTGATGGAGAATTATGCCGGATGCGGTTCATCATGTAACAGTCATAACATAGGGTGACACAGAACTAGCTCCAGTTCATCAATGTAATGTAGGCATGTATTCCGAATATAGTCATACGTGCTTATGGAAAAGAACTTGCATGACATCTTTTGTCCTACCCTCCCGTGGCAGCGGGGTCCTAACGGAAACTAAGGGATATTAAGGCCTACTTTTAATAGAGTATCGGACCAAAGCATTAACACATAGTGAATACATGAACTCCTCAAACTACGGTCATCACCGGGAGTGGTCCCGATTATTGTCACTTCGGGGTTGCCGGATCATAACACGTAGTAGGTGACTATAGACTTGCAAGATAGGATCAAGAACTCACATATATTCATGAAAACATAATAGGTTCAGATCTGAAATCATGGCACTCGGGCCCTAGTGACAAGCATTAAGCATAGCAAAGTCGTAGCAACATCAATCTCAGAACATAGTGGATACTAGGGATCAAACCCTAACAAAACTAACTTGATTACATGATAAATCTCATCCAACCCATCACCGTCCAGCAAGCCTATGATGGAATTACTCTCGCACGACGGTGAGCATCATGAAATCGGTGATGGAGGATGGTTGATGATGACGACGGCGACGGATTCCCCTCTCCGGAGCCCCGAACAGACTCCAGATCAGCCCTCCCGAGATGTTTATGGGCTTGGCGGCGGCTCCGTATTGTAAAACGCGATGAATCCTTCTCTCTGATTTTTTCTCTCCCCGAACACGAATATATGGAGTTGGAGTTGAGGTCGGTGGAGCAACAAGGGGCCCACGTGGTAGGGGGCGCGCCCAGGGGGAGCAGGCGCGCCCCCACCCTCGTGGACAGGTGGAGGCCCCCCTGACGTGGATTCTTCTTCCAGTATTTTTAATATTTTCCAAAAATAAGTTCCGTGGAGTTTCAGGTCATTCCGAGAACTTTTGTTTCTGCACATAAATAACACCATGGCAATTCTGCTGAAAACAGCGTCAGTCCGGGTTAGTTCCATTCAAATCATGCAAGTTAGAGTCCAAAACAAGGGCAAAAGTGTTTGGAAAAGTAGATACGACGGAGACGTATCACTCACCCACACCTGCTGTTATTCTCCGGCGATGGCAGACGAACCAGTAAACCCTCGTACAGTCGTACTCCCCTCCGCCTGGGAAACAACTGCCGAGTCTTCCCTGCCTCCGTGTCGTTCCCTTCCTAGGCCTCGCCGTCGTCCACCGCCCTGGTGCTCTCGGCGCGGCCTGGTCAACATGGTCAACGACCAACATGCATCTGAAGTGGACTGTACGTGGAGAGGCTGACAGCTGGGTCCATGGCCGCAAGCAAGGAAATGCCTCCTTATTACGCGCAAGATAATGATTACTCCACCTGACATCTGGGACCCACCGAAAGGGCCTCTGTATTTCACGAAAAAATTGTTACCGCCGCTGACAAGACCCACCAGCTATATCTTCACACGCAAGGAAGTGCGTCCTTATTACACACAAAAAAATTAATACTCCCCCTGCTAGCTGGGACCCAGTATAGTGGCAGGCTGGCTTGTGGGCCTACTAAGTTGACGGGGACGGAGGGCTTTGTCAACTTAGTCAATATGCACGATTCTAGCTCCAGTGACCGTACGATGTCCATCCAACGGTCGTACATAGTGCTTCTTCAACCTCTGGTCTTTTGCTCCAGCCACCCAAACCAGCGCCGGTCATGCCTCGTGCTCCTGCCTCCCGTGGCCGGCTGCGATGCGGCGGAGGCCTCACCGTCCCCTACTACTCACACCGCTGGCCAGGCCATCCCTCTACTCACCCACACCCCCCTGTTATTCTGTGGCGACGGCAGCCTCACACCACAGTGAACCAGCGAACCCTCATACTCCTCTACGCGTGGGCATCCACTGCCGTGTCTTCCCCGGCTCCGCCTCGTCCCCTTCCTAGGCCTCGCCATCGTCCACCGCCCTGGTGCTCTCGGCGCGGCGTGGTCAACGTGGTCAAGGAACGACTTACATTAGAAGAGTACTGTACGTGGAGAGGTTGACAGCTGGGTCCACGGCAGCCGCAAGGAAGTGCCTCCTTATTACACGGAAAGTAATTATTCCTCCACCTGACAGCAGGGACCCACCGGACGGGCCACCGTATTTGGCGAAAAAACGTTTCCCCCCTGACTGCTGGGACCCACCGGACAGGCCACCGTATTTCGCAAAAAAACGTTCCCCCCGCTGGCAGCTCGGACCCACCGGAAGTGCCGCCTTATTACGCACAAAAAATGAATACTCCCCCTTCTAGTTGGGACCCACCTTGGTGGGTGGCTGACTTGTCGGCCTACTAAGTTAACGGGGACGGAGTGCTTTGTCAACTTAATCAATATGAACGATTCTAGCTCCAGTGACCGTATGATGTCCATCCAACGGCCGTAGTGCTTCTTCAACCTCTGGTCTTCTTGCTCCAGCCGCCCAAAGCAGCGCCGGTCGTGCCGCATGCTCCTGCCTCCCGTGGCCGGTTGTGCTGCCGCGGAGGCCTCACCGCCCCCTACTATTCCCACCGCTGGCCAGGCCCTGCGGCGACGGCAGCCTCACACCGTAGCCGAACCAGTGAACCCTCGTACTCCTCTCCGCGCGGGCTTCCACTGCCGCGTCTTCCCCGGCTCCACGTCGTCCCCTTCCTAGGCCTCGCCGTCGTCCACCGCCCTAGTGCTCTCGGTGCGGCGTGGTCAACATGGTCAAGGAATGACTTCCATTGGAAGAGTACTGTACGTGGAGAGGCTGACAGCTGGGTCCACGGCCGCAGCAGTGCCTCCTTATTACGCGCAAAATAATTATCCATCCACCTGACAGCGGGGACCCACCGGACGGGCCACCGTATTTCGTGAAAAAACGTTTCCCCCTGACTGCTGGGACCCACCAGCTACATCTTCGCACGCAAGGAAGTGCGTCCGGGCAAAAAAGAAAACGATTCACCCCCTGACTGTTGGGACCCACCAGCTACATCTTCGCACGCAAGGAAGTGCCTGATAGTCGGGACCCACCTGGTCGAAGCGTACATAGTGTTGTCATTCTGGTCGCAAACGTGTACGTACAAACTGGTCGATGTAGAGGTGTGCACATGTCGTAGTAGAGGCGCGCACGTAGCATGTACACGTACGTACAGCGGCCAGTGTGCAAGAAAGAAAATACGGCCACGTACGTACATATGGGCAGGATCTCGAATGCCTACTCGCGCATAGTACGGCCAGGGCTCGTGTACATGGCTGGGTCGGAAAGGAGAAACTACATCGTCGTCGTGTTCATGGGGAGGCAGCGGAATGCGTCGTGTTCATCGGGAGGCAACGGAACGCGTGGGAGCCAACCGGCTTGGACGGAACAGCCGATGGAAACGAGGCCTGGCGTACCGCAGAATGGAGGAAACGGCCTTGTGTTCGACCGGCCACGTTCGAAACGGGATCCTATTCATCGGGAGGGGTCTGGCGTACCACAAAACGGAGGAAACGGACCTCCTACGGTCAAAACGGGGGTCCTGTTGATCGGGAGGGGTGTGGCGTACCGCAAAATGGAGGAAACGGACTTGTGTTGGAGCGCTACGGTCGAAACGGGGGTCCTGTTCATCGGGAGGGCTGTGGCGTACTGCAAAACGGGACTCCACGGGATATTGTTCATCTCCACCGTCGACCCCCTCCAGCCTCCACGGACTACTGTTCATCCACCATCGACCTCCTCCAGCCTCCACCTGCGACTGTTCATCCACGGGCTCCTGTTCATCCAGCCTCCACCGCGCGCTACCCCACCGGCTACTGTTCAACCAGCCCTCTCCACGGGTTCCTGTTCAACCACCCCTCCACGGGCTACTGTTCATCCAGCCCTCCACCGTCTACTGTTCATCCTGCCCTCCACGGGGTCCTGTTCAACCACCCCTCCACGGGCTACTGTTCATCCAGCCCTCCACCGTCTACTGTTCATCCTGCCCTCCACGGGGTCCTGTTCATCCAGCCCCAACCGGCTCGATCGATCGGGGTCCTGTTCATCCAGAGGCAACACCATGGGGTCATGTTCATCCACCCCCACCAGGAACTGTTCATCCAAACCCCCCAGCAACGCTCACTGTTCATCCAGAGGCAACACCACGGGGTCCTGTTCATCCACCCCCACCGAGAAATGTTCATCCAAACCCCCCAGCAACGCTCACTGTTCACCCAGAGGCAGCATCGATCGGCTTCAGTTAGCAGCAGTAGCGAAGGAATCGCTCAATCGGGTTCAGTTAACAGCCATCGATCGATCGCTCGGGTTCAGTAACGCGTAGCCTGCAGTGCAATCGCTCGGGTTCAGTAAGAGCCCAACGCCTCGCACCCACGCGCGTGCGTGTACGAGAGAAACGCGCATCGCTCGGCCCCGACCACCCATCGTAACCGGGAACACCCCGATATTTTCCTCGCCCTCGCTTCTACCACGGTTTTTTCCGTCATGGACGGCCCAAAGAATGTCATGCAGCTGCGTCTCCGGCCCGCCCAGGACGAAAAGCCCATTCTCTGTCATGATTTTTTGTCATAGAAGTAGGACCCCACCACATCTATGATGATACCGGGTTTTGTCACAATTATCGTCATAGAAGAGTCATAAGTATGACAGAAAAAATTCATTCGGCCCAAAATGTCACGGATGTGTCTTTTTTTGTAGTGTCCCGAGAGAGATTAGGGCTTGGCGTCCTTCTCTCTGATTTTTTTTTCTCCCCGAACATGAATACATAGAGTTGGAGTTGGCGTCGGTGGAGCCTCGGGGGGCCCACGAGGCAGGGGGCGCGCCCTCCACCCTCGTGTACAGGGTGTGGCCCCCCTGGTGTTGATTCTTTCGCCAATATTTTTTATTAATTCCAAAAATATTCTCCGTGAAGTTTCAGGTCATTCTGAGAACTTTTATTTCTGCACAAAAATAACACCATGGCAATTCTGCTGAAAACAGCGCCAGTCCGGGTTAGTTCCATTCAAATCATGCAAGTTAGAGTCCAAAACAAGGACAAAAGTGTTTGGAAAAGTAGATACGTTGGAGACGTATCAAGCATCGCCAACATCCAGCATCTCCATTGCCATCTCATAACTTTCAATCCAAACTTCAGGGGGTTGATCTGCTGTGTAGTTAGGCACTTTACGAGGACCCTTGAAATCCTTGGGCAAATGCTCGTTATGCAGAGCCAGCACCAAACATGGCACACCCAAGGTTCTAGAGGTCATGCCTGCCTCCACCGAAGTTGACGGATAAATCGGAGAATACTGATGAGCCGCTTGTTGAGCCGCCAGCTCGGCCTCCCGACGCGCTCTGCCCTGATCCACCAAAGTCTGAGCATTGGCACCACCACGCGCTGGGTCATGTCCACGAGGTTGGTTTCGGCGCTGTTCACTGCTTGAAACTGCCGGTGAGTCAATGTGCCTGCTATAACTCCGGCTTGGATGAGGGGTTGAGTGAATCCGCTCGCGGCTGTAAGAATAAGCCGCCTGTTGAGCCACAGCTGTCTGGAGAAGCTCTCTGGCCCTCCGTGTCTCTATCGCCGTTGGAGACTCGCCTTCAACTGGTAGAGCCGCCAGCCGCATCGCCGCAGCAATCATATTATCCAAAGGGTCAAAATGATGACCCGAAGGTGTCGGAACATGCTGAGGCGGAGTATTATTCAAACGTGGCGGGTCCATCGTGCGTGGCTGAACCGGCGCTCCAGTCCCAGGTGCTTTCACCACCCGGTTCACCACCGGCGGATCACTGGTCCCTGCTCCAGGTGTGTTGAAGAGGTTCCTTGGCTCATAAACCGGGGTTAGATGACTCCGGTGCCTCCTCCTCATGACCTCATTTGAAGCGTTCTGATCCAATGTGAGCCGGAAGGAATCCGCTTGAATCCGCTGTGCTTGGGCATCCAAAATAGCCGCTCTGCAGCCATCCTGGCATTCTCAGCCGCCAACTCTTCCTTGGCTTGAGCAATCTCATCTCGTAGCTTCGCCACATCAACCTTATGTTGTTCCTGGTTGTCCGGGGTTACCTCTACCCCCATCAAAGTCGCCAGAGCCTCCAATAACTCTGTGAGAACTTGAGTCGGTGGGCGTGCAGAGCCGCTAGCACCAGCCGCCGCAGCAGCCATTGAGCTGGAGGTCATGGCCGCGGCGGTTGTTGAACCAAGCACCCGTTGTGTACCGGCCATGAAGATCGCAACCCTGTTCGGCGACTCATAAGGGTCCGGAATACTGTCACCATCGGAACAGCCCCCAAGCCGGACGTCTTGTAGCTGATACAATGAGTTAGTCTCGCATGTAGACGACTCACCATCAGAGTAAATGGCCGTCTCACCGCCAGACATAGATCCTTCTTCAATTTCCGCCCCATGGATGAAACCAACAAAGGCACGCTTCACGGCGGGTTGAACTCGGGTGGGTCGTGCACGCTGAGCCGTCTCGACGATGTCAGTGAAGATGTCCGGCTCAGGGCCCTGTTCGCCGATCTTGCCAATGAAGATGTGGATTCCGCCGAAGGGGACCCAGTACCCGTACTCGATTGAGCCGGCCTCGGGGTCCCACCTTGCATCATCAATGTAGAGCTTGCCGCGACGACTCTTGGTCACCCAGCCCACAGTGTATCCCTTGATCCCTTTGAAGCTACCCTGTAAGAACTCGAAACCACCGTGCGCCAGCCCCACGGTGGGCGCCAACTATCGTGGAATTGTCACGGCAGATGTCCTAGCGGAAGGACTTAGTCGTGGAGCCATCGCAACTAGGTTAGCTTAAAGGGGTTAAACGGGACAAAGCACACAGGGAGTTTATACTGGTTCGGCCCCTTGCGGTGAAGGTAAAGGCCTAATCCAGTTTGAGGTGGTATTGCTTGGGTTTCGATTACCAGGGAGCGAATACGCTTGACTTAGCTCTCGATCTCTTGTTTCTTGCCTTAAGCCGCCGCCGGGTCGTCCCTTTATATACACAGGTTGAAGTCCGGCGGCTCACGGAGTCCCGGCCATCTCATACACATGTCCGGCTCGGAGACTAACTACATATGCCTTACAATACAAGTCATACATACATGGCGGTTCTTCCACCTGGGCCTTAAGTCACCTCTTGGTCTTGGGTCATCAACAGGCTCGTATGATCCGCCATCTTCATTAATAAGCCGCCAGTGGTATAACCCGGTGAGGGAGTCCTGGACTAAGGGGTCCTCGGGCGTCCGGCCTGTTATCCATGGGCCGGACTGATGGGCTGTGAAGATACGAAGGCCGAAGACAATACCCGTGTCCGGATTGGACTCTACTTGGCGTGGAAGGCAAGCTAGGCGAACTATTATGAAGATTTCCTCCTATGTAACCGACCTCATGTAACCCTAGATCTCTCCGATGTCTATATAAACCGGAGAGCATAGTCCGGATAGGACAGAGATTCATGACCATATACTCATAGGCTAGACTTCTAGGGTTTAGCCATTACGATCTCGTGGTAGATCAACTCTTGTAACACTCATATTCATCAAGATCAATCAAGCAGGAAGTAGGGTATTACCTCCATAGAGAGGGCCCAAACCTGGGTAAACATTGTGTCCCCCATCTCCTGTTACCATCGATCCTAGATGCACAGTTTGGGACCCCCTACAATAGATCTGCCGGTTTTGACATCGACATTGGTGCTTTCATTGAGAGTTCCACTGTGTCGTCGACATAAGGCTCGATGGCCCCTTCAATCGTCGGTGGTGGCGTTGTTCAGGGAGAAACCTTTCTCCCCGGACAAATCTTTGTGTTCGGCGGCTTCGTACTGCGGGCCAACTCGCTCGGCCATCTGGAGCAGATTGATAGCTACGCCCCTGGCCATCAGGTCAGATTCGGAAGTTTGAACTACGTCGCGGACATCCGTGGGGACTTGATCTTCGATGGATTTGAGACTGCGGCAACCGCTCCCCTTCGCCCCGTCGAACATGGCTTAAACCTGTCATCGGGCCACATCCAGGAGATAGGTCCTGTAACAACTCCGGCCTTAGATCCGGAGCAGATCAAGACGTCCGAAGATGGGAGACTCAACTCCATCACGGGGGCTACCGAGTCTGCGGCGTTGGAGCCGCGCGTAGATCCCACTTCCTATGATACCTGCATCAACGGAACCCCGGACTCGTCTCTGATACCGAGTTCTGAACCCTGCGAGCTCGCGGATACCGAACTCAATCGTTTATCGATATTCAAGTTCAGCGTCGCAGATCTACTAAGCTCACTAAAAAACCTATCCCTGGCAGATGGCTCGTCACCGAACTATGTCCGGTTCGACCTTATGACGGATGATGGAGAATTTTGCTTCCCACCCGCCACCCACTTCATAGCCACTGTCGAAGACCCAACCAACATGCTTGACCTCCGCCCCGAAGACATCGACAGTATAGACGACGATGAGGGGCAAGGCCAGAGCTCACTATCCGCTAGACGCGGGACGACCACTTCCTGGTATGGCGTGTGTATGGTAGACACACCCAATGATGATATCAACGATGATAAGGAGGATCCAGTTGAGGATAAACCTCCTGGTACACAATCCGAACACCGGCGCCCCCGGCGCCGCTCCAGGTCACGTCGCCCAAGAGAAAACAATACCAGCAACGGAGGTGATACTACTCCGGACAACAAAGACCCTGTTGAGGCAGGATCCGAACAGGAGGACCACGAAAGCGGGCAAGATAGCCCCGATGAACAGGTCATGTACAGAGACTCGGAGGATAGCAATTATCTTCCCCTCTCCGAGGAAGAGGAGAGCCTCGACAACGAAGAATTCATCGTGCCGGAGGAACCTCTCGAGCAGGAGCACTTTAAACGCCGACTAATAGCCACAGCAAGGAATCTAAGAATAAAGCAGCTGCAGCTTCAAGCAAGCCAAGATCTGCTCAATGATAAATGGACCGAGGTCCTAGCCGCCATAGAATACGGCCCTAGTGGCCCGGACAAAAGCCACCCCAAGTGCAGGTGGCTCTCTCCACATGATGCCAAGGCGCTGGAGCCCGTTCCACCATCGAATAATGCGGCAGGTCGACCACAGTTTGGTCCGGATAAAGCAGCAACCCAAGCAGAATACCATATGAAACAATCCGGCTGTAAGAACAAGAACAAGATGGTTCGGGAAAACAATGGCGACATCTGCCAAAGTTTAGTGGGCAGAGCAGGACAGACAAGATCGACGTACAGATCGCGGGGATATGCCCCGACCGGTTACGATGGTCAATCAGCCGGACTCAACCAAGCCAACCACGCCCGAAGCCGCCAACGGCATCCAAAGGAGGTGCTTCACAGTGTGTCCCAACATAGAGGAGCCACGCACCCGCTTTGCTTCGCCAACGAGGTAATGGAGCACGAATTTCCAGACGGGTTCAAACCCATCAACGTCGAATCATACGATGGAACAACAGATCCCGCAGTATGGATTGAGGACTATCTCCTCCATATCCACCTGGCTCGCGGAGACGACCTTCATGCCATTAAATACCTCCCTCTCAAGCTTAAGGGGCCCGCATGGTACTGGCTAAACAGTTTGTCAGAAAATTCTATTGGCAGCTGGGAAGATTTGGAAAACGCCTTTCGTGACAACTTCCAAGGAATATATGTCCGGCCCCCAGATGCCGAGGACTTAAGTCATATTGTCCAACAGCCCGACGAGTCAGCCAGGGAGCTCTGGACCAGGTTCTTAGTCAAAAAGAACCAAATTGTCGACTGTCCGGACACGGAAGCCCTCGCGGCCTTCAAACATAGCGTCCGGGATGAATGGCTAGCACGCCACCTCGGCCAGGAAGGACCTAAATCCATGACCGCCCTTACCGCTCTAATGACTCACTTTTGTGCGGGAGAAGACAACTGGCTCGCTCGTAAAAGCAACAACGCCAGCGACCCGAGCACTTTCGAAATCCGAGACGGCAATGGCAAGCCACGACTAACCAAACACAACAGTCGCAACAATAATGAAGGATTACGCGACACAGCGGTCAACGCCGGATTTCACAATCCGAAGCCCGGTCAATGGAGGAAGCCATTTAAGGCCACCCAGGATGGACCATCCGCCCTCGATAGGATACTGGACCGACCTTGTTAGATTCACGGTCACCCTGATAAGCTAGCCAATCACACCAACAGAAACTATTGGGTCTTTAAGCAGGCAGGCAAACTTAACGCCGAATACAAGGGGAGGAGGCCACCAAGCGATAAAGACGACGGAGCGGCTCGCCAGCCGAACACCAGGGGCCAGAAACAGTTTCCCTCCGACGTTCGACCACTACCGGAGCGGAAATAGCAGTTCGTCTTCCGCCACCCACCCACTATGCTGGCAAGATTTACACCACGCATACATCACTACGCGTTCAAGATACCATGGGCACCGGCGGCGGCACAATACGGGCACCCCTGCAAGAATTCCCGTGACGTTTTCTATCCGTTTTCTTCACTTTTCTTTATTGTAAACAGGTGACCAACAGGACAGCACCTACAACGGACTCTATCGAAGTTTGGATCCGTACACTCACCTAAGGGGCTACTTCCGTCAAGGATTCCCCTCCCAGAGGACGGGCGGCGCAGACGTGCGACAGGAGGTCCAAAATAGCTTTTTGTAAGACCGCACTCTTTATTTTGAGCCTGTACTATGCCCTTTTTCCTCCGTTCCCGACCCCGAGCATGTCAAATAGCTGGGTTGTGGTTTTTCTTTTTCATATATGAATTTATCATTGGCATATTGCTCCACTCCCAGTAAACTTTATCCGAGCTAATCTTAAAATACTCTTGCTACAATGAGTACGGTCGCAACGGCTGTGTCACAAGAAGCGTCTCGGCATAACATGCCAGAGGCCCGGTATGGGAACAAATGAGTCGCCAATAAAAGTCCGAACAACTCTACAACGTACTTCGGCGTCGCAAGTCTGGCCTTATATGCATCAGCTCCGAATCATTGTCTTTGGTCAATAGTTGGGTTGCCCGACTCCTGTGCTTGCTACCCTACGTTCCGCTCTATCGGCTAGGGTAGTAAAGGGAGAACTACTGCGATTGTGCCCTGGCTTTGACCGGATGAGCACCTCAGTAGAGAAAGCCGAAAACTGATTGTCATGATGTGGCGAGAGCTGGTCAACCACTTGACGACTTATTCGAATCTTTAGCGATTCTCCGTGTTACACGAAGGATCTTTTTCAGATCAAAACATGTAAGGCACAATATTATGATATGCCGCATACATACCAGGGGCTATGCCGTAGCCCCACCATAAAACTCCTATGGCTAAGTGAAAGTGTTAACGCCCTATAGTCTGATTGCCTGGTTCGCCGCATTATCACCTCCTTTATGGACCAAGACGTTGGATAAAGAGTGATTCAATGCTTTTCCGAACACCCTCGTATTTCCTACGAGGGGGCTGAAGCCGACGACTGGAAAACTTTCAAATTACATTAAAACGGCCGCACAGGAGGAATACAAGCTTTCGCGCAAAAAATAGATTAACTATAAAGTGGTCTGTTACAACCCTTGTACACATCACTCGAATATTATGTCTTTCGAGCATTGACCCTCTATCAAGCGGGCGGCCTCTAGGACGTCTCCAAAATAATGCTCCGGTTCCGGACGGTCCTTGCCTTTGGGTGGACTCTTCGTCGCAACATCGATGGCCTTCATCTTCCCCCAGAATGTCTTGACTCGGGCAAAGGCCATCCGTGCACCTTCAATGCACGCCAACCGCTTCACAGCGTCGATACGCGGCACCGCGTCAGCAAGCCGCTGCACCAGGCCGAAGTAAATACTCAGAACAGGTTCAGTCGTCCACAAACGGACAACGACGTTCTTCATGGCAGTGCCGGATATCCTATGCAGCTCGGCCCACTGGGACATTTGTTCATTCAGCAACAGAGGGCGGTTCCACGCGCCAAATTGCGACCAGAAAAGCTTCTCCGTTGCATACCCCTCTTGTGCCTGATAAAACTGCGCCGCATCGGAAGAACTCTTCGGCAAGTCTAAAAAATTGTCCGGAGAACTCTATACTTGGTTAAGCTGAGCATAGTTCGGATCACCGAACTTAGCCAGTAGCAAAAAGGGCTTGCGAGCCAAAATCTCCCTAGCCTGCCGGATCTCCTCACGGGCTGCTCTGGATTCAGACCGCGCTTCTCTCGCCTCTCGTAAGCCCTTGTCAAGTTCAGCCGTTTTGGCTTCATTTTCCTTCTCAAGAAGTTTACAGCGGCCAGCCGCATTCTCTAACTCGCGCGCCATGGTGGACATTGCCTCCTTGTCCTGGCGCCGCATGGCTTGTTCGGCCTTCAATTCAGCCAATGCCTTTTCGGCAGCCGCATTACTAAACCGGGCCTGCTCCTTGGCTCGGGCTAGCTCCGCCCGAAGGGCTTCCACGGCAGCAGCACCATCTGCATTGATGCACATTTCATATCAACCTCTCTTCAGAGTCAGGCTTACATTACAAGCATATTGGTGTAAGGAATGCTCGAAATATATACCTTGCGAGTCGTCAAGACGCCTGTTGATCAAAGCAATGTCATCCTCCGCAATATCCAGCTTTCCCTGCAGTTCGGTTACCTCCGAATTTCGGGCAGTGGCAGGAGGGGAGACAGCCTGCATTCCAAATTAAACTAAGGTTAGTACCTGAAAATATCTTTTCGATCCTCCGATCACTTCCTTTGGAAGCCGATCCGAGTCTCAGGGGCTACTGCATACACAACAGGTGCATTCTGTCAATATCATTCAATTGGCAACATTACATCACAAACCTCAAAACCTCTCAGAAGGCTCGTAAAGGCCTCGTTCAACCCGCTCTTCGCGGATACAACTTTTTTCACCACCGTAACCATTAAGGCACGGTGCTCCTCTGAAACGGACGCTTGTCGCAGCATGTCCGTCAGCGTCTCCGGCACTCCTGGGTCTTCGGACACCGCTGCCGGAGCACGACGTTCCTTTGAAGGAATCCGCTTACCCGCCTCCAGCATTGTCTCCGGCTGTAAACCGGACAGTTTGGGTCCGTCATTCTTGATCCCCAAACCCTGAGTGACAGAGGCACCACCTTTGGGTAACTCCTTCCTCGTTTCTTGTGCTACTTGCCGGTTGGGAGGAGCCCTCCGGGACGACACCTCGAGATCATCCGCCCTGTTAGGCGAGGAGGCTGGAGAAGGCGTGTCACTCTCCATCATCTCCGGAAGAAGGTCTCCCGAGGAGGAGGACGATTGAGAAACACCAGGCGTTAACCTGCGAGGATGCACATATGTCGGAGGGTTATTTCAGTAATAAGAAAGGAATGAGGTATGTGTTGGGAATCGTAGCATAATTTTAAAATTTTCCTACGCTCACCAAGATGCATCTATGGAGTATACTAGCAACGAGGGGAAAGGAGTGCATCTACATACCCTTGTAGATCGCGAGCGGAAGCGTTCCAATGAACGTGGATGACGGAGTCGTACTCGCCGTGATCCAAATCACCGATGACCGAGTGCCGAACGGACGGCACCTCCGCGTTCAACACACGTACGGTGCAGCGACGTCTCCTCCTTCTTGATCCAGCAAGGGGGAAGGAGAGGTTGATGGAGATCCAGCAGCACGACGGCGTGGTGGTGGATGTAGCGGGTCTCGGCAGGGCTTCGCCGAGCTTCTGCGAGAGGGAGAGGTGTAGTAGGGGAGGAGGGAGGCGCCCAAGGCTGAGATATTGCTGCCCTCCCTCCCCCCCTTTATATAGGCCCCCTGGGAGGGGGGCGCCGGCCAAACCCCATCTAGGGTGGGGGGCGGCGGCCAAGGGGGTGCCTTGCCCCCCAAGGCAAGTGGGAAGCCCCCCCCCCCACCCTAGGGTTTCCAACCCTAGGCGCATGGGGGGAAGCCCATGGGGGGCTCCCAGCCCACTAGGGGCTGGTTCCCTTCCCACTTCAGCCCACGGGGCCCTCCGGGATAGGTGGCCCCACCCGGTGGACCCCCGGGACCCTTCCGGTGGTCCCGGTACAATACCGGTAACCCCCGAAACTTTCCCGGTGGCCGAAACTTGACTTCCTATATATAATTCTTCACCTCCGGACCATTCCGGAACTCCTCGTGACGTCCAGGATCTCATCCGGGATTCCTAACAACTTTCGGGTTTCCGCATACACATATCTCTACAACCCTAGCGTCACCGAACCTTAAGTGTGTAGACCCTACGGGTTCGGGAGACATGCAGACATGACCGAGACGCCTCTCTGGTCAATAACCAACAGCGGGATCTGGATACCCATGTTGGCTCCCACATGTTCCACGATGATCTCATCGGATGAACCATGGTGTCGAGGATTCAATCAATCCCGTATGCAATTCCCTTTGTTAATCGGTATGTTACTTGCCCGAGATTCGATCGTCGGTATCCCAATACCTTGTTCAATCTCGTTACCGGCAAGTCTCTTTACTCGTACCGCAATGCATGATCCCGTGACTAACGCTTTAGTCACATTGAGCTCATTATGATGATGCACTACCGAGTGGGCCCAGAGATACCTCTCCGTCACACGGAGTGACAAATCCCAGTCTCGATCCGTGCCAACCCAACAGACACTTTTGGAGATACCCGTAGTGCACCTTTATAGTCACCCAGTTACGTTGTGACGTTTGGCACACCCAAAGCACTCCTACGGTATCCGGGAGTTGCACGATCTCATGGTCTAAGGAAAAGATACTTGACATTGGAAAAGCTCTAGCAAACGAAACTACACGATCTTTTATGCTATGCTTAGGATTGGGTCTTGTCCATCACATCATTCTCCTAATGATGTGATCCCGTTATCAATGACATCCAATGTCCATAGTCAGGAAACCATGACTATCTGTTGATCAACGAGCTAGTTAACTAGAGGCTTACTAGGGACACGTTGTGGTCTATGCATTCACACATGTATTACGATTTCCGGACAATACAATTATAGCATGAACAATAGACGATTATCATGAACAAAGAAATATAATAATAACCATTTATTATTGCCTCTAGGGCATATTTCCAACAGTATGGTCAAAGTGCCCTGCTCCACTTACAGTCTGGCCGGAGGTTCATCCTCAACATCAAGCTCAACAACGACATCGCTTGACCAGCTCAAGCCGCCCGACGATGGCATTTTCCCTTTCTTGGAAGGCTTCTCCTCCTGACCTCCAGAAGCGGCCCTCTTCTTGCCATGAAGTGCCCCCGCCACACCTTTGCCCCTGGGCAAAAGGGTTTCGGTTTCCCCGAACACAGCGCCTAAATCTCCCTTAGGATGGGCATCTCCTCTAGGCTCCTCGCTCTCGCCCCCCTCTGTAGACACCAGGTACGGTGTCGGGATCAACATCCGCGTCAGTAGGGCAGACGCAGGGTCTTCGGGGAGGGGCGTCGGACACCAGATTAACACCGCTTTCTTTATCCAGTCCTATATAAGGGCAGGTTGTTTAGTGTCTTGTCAAGAGATGCTTGAATGAAAGGTGTGCGGGGATTGAATATTTACTGGAGTGTCTGGATGATTGCAGTCGAGGCCGACGTCTTCGGTGGTGTCCGGCCATTGCTCTCGCTTCCCAAAATATAACTTCCACATTCCTTTGTGCGTAGTGCCGAAGAAGTGCTGAAGAGTCTGCCGCCCTTCTGAATTGAACTCCCACCTACGGAGAGGCCGCCATTGACACGGCAGGATCCGGCGGACCAGCATTACCTGAACGACGTTCACAAGATCGATGCCCTTCTCGGTAAGGCTTCGGATGCGACCTTGCAGAGTCAGCACCTCATTGGCGGATCCCCAGTCCAACCCCTTGTTGATCCATGAAGCAAGCTGAGTCGGAAGGCTGGGTTGGAACGCAGGTGTAGCCACCCACTTGGAGCCCCGCGGCTCATTGACATAAAACCACCCCTGCTGCCATAGTTCGGAAGACTCGGCGAAGGATCCTTCAAACCAAACCGCGCTGGCAAGCTTGTTTATTACAACGTTGCCGCACTCCGCCTGCTCCCCCTCTATCACCCGCGGCCTCACATCAAAAGTATTGAGCCACAAATCAAAGTGCGGAGGAGTCCGGAGGAAGGCCTCACACGTGACGATGAATGCTGAGATGTGAAGAACAGATTCCGGGGCCAGATCATGAAAATCTAGCCCATAGTAGAACAAGAGCCCCCGGACGAAGGGGTTAAGCGCGAACCCTAACCCATGGAGGAAGTGGTACACAAATACTACCCTCTCGCCGGATTTGGGGGTGGGAATAATCTGCCCCTCGGCAGGAAGCCGATGAAGGATTTCTGGGGTCAGGTACCTCGCTACGCGAAGCTTCGCAATATCCTCCTCCGTGATGGAAGAGGCCACCCACCGGCCTGAACGGCTGGACCCGGACATGATTGGTGCTGGTAGTGATTGGAACTCGAGGGCTAGAACTCGAGGTGGCTAGGGTTGAGGAAGAAGCAAGCGCGGAAGAAAAAGACAAGTCTGGGTCCCTATATGAAGGCCCAGAATATCGAGCGTCCCCTCCCGGGTCTTGAAACTTGCCTATCCCCAAAGAGTTGTACCCAGGGGATGGTTGGGTTACCCATACCTACATTATTGAAAATCCCGTGAATAAGGGGACACGATCTCTGCTTTGACAAGACGTGCCAATAAAACCGCTTCCTGAGACGTGGGGCGACGGGCTAGCCAACGGTTGGAAATAATAACTGGGCAGGCGTGATACAATGTCATAAACAGTTGTCAGCAGATTGGACTCATGGAGTATTGTATTTCTGCAATTATATACACAGGTCCGGATACAATCGTCACATCCGAAGACTACCTTGGGGTTCGGAAGAAGGGGAACCCGCCTTGCAATGCCGAAGACAATCTGCGCGCCGGACTCCTCGTCATTGAAGCCAGGTTCAGGGGCTACTGAGGGAGTCCTGGACTAAGGGGTCCTCGGGCGTCCGGCCTGTTATCCATGGGCCAGACAGATGGGCTGTGAAGATACGAAGGCCGAAGACAATACCCGTGTCCGGATTGGACTCTACTTGGCGTGGAAGGCAAGCTAGGCGACCTATTATGAAGATTTCCTCCTATGTAACTGACCTCATGTAACCCGAGATCTCTCCGGCGTCTATATAAACCGGAGAGCATAGTCCGGATAGGACAGAGATTCATGACCATATACTCATAGGCTAGACTTCTAGGGTTTAGCCATTACGATCTCATGGTAGATCAACTCTTGTAACACTCATATTCATCAAGATCAATCAAGCAGGAAGTAGGGTATTACCTCCATAGAGAGGGCCCGAACCTGGGGAAACATTGTGTCCCCTGTCTCCTGTTACCATCGATCCTAGATGCACAGTTCAGGACCCCCTACCCAAGATCCGCTGATTTTGACACCGACACCCGGCCCCTCTTGGGCGGTTCATACCCAGTAGTTATATTCCCAACAGACGGAGTCCAAATGCAATGAAACTCCACGAAGATTTTTTTGGACCATAAGGAACGTAATGGGCCCTGGCTGCGCCTGGGGGGTGCCCCGAGGGGGGCACAACCCACCAGCGCGCGCCAGGAGGCCCAGGCGCGCCCTGGTGGGTTTTGCCCACCTCGGGTGCCCCCCGGACCGCCTCTTTGCTCTATAAATACCCCAATATTCCAGAAACCCTAGGGGAGTCGACGAAATATTCATCCAGCCGCCGTAGAGTCCAGAACCACCAGATCCAATCTAGACACATCTCGGACGGGATTCACCACCTCCATTGGTACCTATCCAATGATGCGTGAGTAGTTCTTTGTAGACCTTCGGGTCCGTAGTTAGTAGCAAGATGGCTTCCTCTCTCTCGCTGAATTCTCAATACTATGGTCTCTTGGAGATCCATATGATGTAACTCTTTTGCGGTGTGTTTGTTGGGATCGATGAACTTTGAGTTTATGATCAGATCTATCTTTTTATATCCATGAAAGTATTTGAGTTTCTTTGATCTCTTTTATGCATGATCTCTTATAGCCTCAATTTTTTCTCCGATATTTGCGTTTTGTTTAGCCAACTTGATCTATTTATCTTGTAATGGGAAGAGGTGCTTTGTAGTGGGTTCGATCTTACGGTGCTTGATCCCAGTGACAGAAAGGGAACCGACACATATGTATCGTTGCTACTAAGGATAAAACAATGGGGTCTATATCTACATAGATAGATCTTGTCTACATCATGTCATCGTTCTTATCGCATTACTCCATTTTTCCATGAACTTAATACACTAAATGCATGTTGGATAGCGTTCGATGTGTGGAGTAATAGTAGTAGATGCAGGCAGGAGTCAGTCTACTAATCTTGGACGTGATGCCTATATAATGATCATTGCCTGGATATCGTCATGGGTATTTGAAGTTCTATCAGTTGCCCAACAGTAATTTGTTCACCCACCGTTTGCTATTTTTTCTCGAGAGAAGCCACTAGTGAAATCTACGGCCCCCGAGTCTCTTTCTCCTATATTTGCCTTTGTGGTCTACTTTTTCCTTGCATTTATTTTCAGATATATTAAACCAAAAATACAAAAATACTTTGCTGCACTTTATTTTATTTGCGATCTATTTATTCAATCTATTACAACTTTTCCCGTCCATGCACCGTTTCTGGCGTCATTACCCGAAAGGGATTGACAACCCCTTTAACACGTAGGGTTGCGAGTGGTTGTTATTTGTGTGCAGGGGTTGTTTACGTTGTGTTGCTTGGTTCTCCTACTAGTTCGATAACCTTGGTTTCATATCTGAGGGAAATACCTACCGCCGCTGCGCTGCATCATCCCTTCCTCTTTGGGGAAATACCGACGTAGCTTCAAGCGACATCAAAAGGAATTTCTGGCGCCGTTGCCGGGGAGGATCTTCAACATATACCAGGTTCCTAATCACAAATCTCATCTCCTCGCAACTTACATTATTTGCCATTTGCTTCTCGTTTTCCTCTCCCCCACTTCACAAAAATTTGCCATTTTATTTGCCTCTCTTTTTCGTTCGCCATTTTCTTGTCAGATCTATCCTTTGCTTGCATTCATGAGTGATTTCGGCATGGCACCAACAGATGATGGCCTAACTCCTAAGATTGGACGTACAGGCAATCTGGATGCTAAAACTTTTATCTTGGGGCAAGGGAACGTTATGGGAAAAGAATGTATCCAAGAATTTTTCAATTGTGTTGGGAATCTAAGTCTTGATGATGCTCATATACTTAAAACTACTAGATCTTATGCGGATGCTATTTCAGCACTAGTTCTGGAACTTGAAAGTAAATTTATCCGTACCCATCCTACTTTGCAAAGATTGTTTTTTGAGCTTCCCGACATAAAGAGTCCTAGGGCTAAAAAGTTGGCCACTCTCGTTCTTATGAATGAGTTTGACTACATAATATGGGAAGCTAGGGAAATCTTTGATTTTTATGGTATGAATCATGAAAAACCTGTGATAGACATAATTCTTTACAATAGTGACTATGCTTTAAGACATTTGCTTGGGGATAATAAAGTCTTTGATGAGAACCTTAAAAAGGAAGTCCCCGTTCTAGATATAATCCAACAAGTTTTCAATAATGTTAATCAACATTATTCTTGGATTGTTGCCTGAAACCAAAGGGGTTATGATGAAACGAACTTAGGAATGCTAAAGTTTCCATGGATAATATGTTTTATGTTGTGTTTACCAAGCCCCAGGATGAAACCACCTCCAAGAAAAATAAGACCAAAGATGACAAAACTTAGATCCTTGCTTTATGCCTAGCTAAGGGCGTAAAACTATAGCGCTTGTTGGGAGGCAACCCAATGAATAAATTTTATTTTTGCTTTTTGCTTTCTGTTTGTCGGTGGAAAACGACACCTATGGGATCACAAGAATCCCTACTACGGTTGGCGGGCGTGGGGTCATGAGGAGAGCAGGTCTAACAGGAAGCACACAGATCGTTTACCCAGGTTCGGGCCGCGAGGATGCGTAATACCCTAGTCCTGCTTTGGTGGATGTATTGAGTGTTCTTGTGTTCCTGAGCTAGCTATGGGGTGCAACTTGCCCAAAAGAGCCGAATCCCTCTCCAGTATGCCATGGGCCTCCTTTTATAGTCGAAAGGGGCTGCCACAGTGGCACACAGGAGGTGGAAAGGTCTACAGTGTTGCGAGCTTATCGCCCGTATTACAAGACAAGACGCATTTAATGCATCGCTTAGGTGTCCCTTAGCTTTATCGGGGACGGGAACGAGGCCCGTCCCGTCCGTCGTCGCCTCGCCTTGCTTCGACACGCGCCCAGGCCAGCGATGCATGTGGCGCCATGTAGGCAGGCAGGCAGCTGAGGTGGCGCGATGGTGGAGCCTTCACGAAGATCTGCATGCCACCGCGCAGGTGCTTGCTGAGTTGGCATAGAGGCCGCCCGTCACCACGCAGGTGCCTGCCCGGCTAGTTGAGCTAGCAGCTGCTTGGGGACGGTGGTGGAGTCTTGGCTGGTGCGGGCCTGGCAGTGGCCCCGCTGATGTCCTCGGCAAGGGTCTTGCCGGGGGCCCGGCAAGGGTCTTGCCGGGGGCCCGGCAAGGGTCTTGCCGTGGCGTCGCAGTCGTCCCCGGCAAGGCGCTTGCCGGGGGCCTTGTGGATCCCCTCGGCTAGGATCCTGCCGAGGATCGTCGTCTTCTGGTCCTCATCTGATCTTGTGTGTTTATGGTCTCGACGAAGATCTGCATGCCACCACGGAGGTGCCTCCCGAGCCTTGGTCCCAACATAGTCGTTGGCGGCGTTTGGAACTCTTGGGCTCAAGGGTGGCTCACTCCGCTGGTGTTGGACGAGATGCCCCGGCAAGGCTCTTGCCGGGGCTGCTGAGGCTGCCCCGGCAAGGGTCTTGCCAGGGGAACCTGCTTCGCCCCTCTGCTCTTCGGGTTCTTGGTCTTGGCATTGTCTTGGGCTTCGGCTTCTCTCCGGCTTCCCTCCTTTGCCCTGCTAAGTGTGGCCGTGGCGCGTGGCTTCGACTGCCTGTGCACAAGTAAAGGGGTACAAAGGAGTGCCCCTACTTTTGTACACCGACAGGAGCCCCCGGGCCTGGGCCACACATAAGCGCGACACGTTGTTGGGCCAGGCCCAGAACGGTGCGCGGGTAGGTGGGGCGGATTTTACCGCAGTAACTGTTCCGTCTGCGGCGCTTCCCCATGACCCGCCTTGAACGCGCGACGTGGGGGGTCATGTGTGACGTGCGGGTCATGAGTGGGGCGGTCTCTGCACGCATGCATCACGTCATAGTTAATGAGAAGGCGGCCCGCGCCTTTCCCGTAAAAAGGAATAACCGCGGGCGCGCTGCTCACTTTACCCCCTGCATCTTCTTCAATCTCGGAACCGCCGTCCCCTTCTCCTTCCTTCCTGAGATTTCGCCTTCGCTCGCCCTGTACTCCGTCCCTCGCCCCTCGCAGTCGCCATGGCCCCCAAATCCACCAACGGCAAGGGAGTGGCCAAGGACGTTGGAGCGACGGAGCCGCCAGAGAGTGCGTTGGCGGCGCAGTGGACGCAGCTCGCCTACTTCCCCTCGACGGTCGACGTGTTCGAGCTCCGAGACTGCTTCAAGCCCCTGTGGGGGTGCAAGACGAGGGGAGAGACGACGGGGCATCCAGCCACGCGCGTCATCCCCGCCAATTGCGCTGAGGCCGCCCCAAATCGGTATCCATTCTTCGTCGATTACTTCTCTTGCGGCCTCTACCCCCCCCCCCTTCTCGGATTTCTTCAATGACGTCATGCACACCTACAGCTTCCACCTTCTGGATTTTACTCCAAATTCCGTGGTGTGCATGGCTCTCTTTGCGCACGTTTGCGAGGGTTTCGCCGGGGTGCATCCCAACACGGCGCTCTTCCGCCACTACTTCTTCCCTCGGATCCAACCGGGGGGGGCCATTTCCGGTTGCGTCGCCTGGATCCCACGGTCCAAGGGGGCATACCCAAAGGGTGCTCAGAAGGAGAGGTGGGAAGAATGGCGGGGCCGGTGGTGCTGCATTGAGGAGGATGATCCACAAGATTTCTACCGGGTTCGCCAGGCGCCGCCGGTTCGGCGGAGCGACTGGAGCGATGTTGATGCCGACGATGCGAAGCTCACAGTCGCCACCACCAGGATTCTTCGCCTCACCGAGGCCGAGCTCACCCTTGAGATGATCGGGGCGGATTTCATCCGCCGCCGAATCGCTCTGCTGCACAACAAGGGGAGGCCGGCCTGGCTTTTCACGAACGCCGCCGACATCATGAGGCTTCGCCCCGGCCTCAACCACAACCTCATGGTGATGAGGCACGCCCATCTCTGCCAACGGCTCTTCCAGCTTGACGTGAACCGCGATGGCGAGGTCGAGCGGTCCGGCAAGGCCGCGAGGGCCACCGCGAAGGCCGGCAAGGTCACCAAGGGGCCCTTGTTTAAGTTGCCGGCGGGAGTGGTACCGCTGAGCAACAACTCTCGCCGGACCGACATCATCGCCATGATGCCGGACTTCAACGCGCATGGTCTCGACCCGAGCTGGGTCGAGCCGGAGGAAATTCAAGTGCAGGAGTTCTTTGACACCTTGCATGAGGGGTACGTCACCGCCGAGCCGCGGCTCATCCAGGACACCACCCAGGTGGAGCTGGACTACATCGCCGCCAGGGCGATGGAGGCGGAGCTCGCCAAGGAGGCCGGCAGTGCCGGCGGCATGGAGGACAAGGCCGTGGCGGAAGCAGAGGGGAAGGAGCTCACCAAGTGGGCGGAGGCTGCTGGGGAGGCCAGCAGCGCCGGCACCGGGGCTCCTCTCGTCGAAGATGTGGTCGACGAGTTGTCGGAGGAGGAGGCTGAGGCTGTCGATCCTTCGGCCACGGGGAGAGGGCGGGTCCTGCGGCGGGCCACCTCTTGCGAGCCGGTCCGGCCCGGCAGGGCCGTACAACCGCGGAAAGACCAGGAGGGTTCCGGGCGCCAGACAAGGGCCGCGGCAGCGAAGAGGTCGGTGAAGGCCGTGGTGGCGAAGAAGAGGGCGACCGCCTCTTCTTCGTCCAAACGCCCTCGGACTCCATCAGCTTCCCCTCCTCCGGCAGGCGACAACACAGGGGTCACCTTCGACTTCGGGTCCCTCAGCCCAAGGAGGAAGAGGAAAGCAGTAGAGGAGGAGGTGGAGGAGGACGAGTAAGTATTGTTCCTTTCTACCATCTCCACCCCCTCAGACTGTGCCACTTATCTCGACTTGTGTTCATCTTTGCAGGGACGCGGAGACGCTGGCCCAGAGGGTGAAGAGGGCCAAGGCTTCGGCAGGCGCTGCTGCGCATCGCTGGTGGTGTTGAGTAGTCCAGACAGCAGCCCCCGGCACAGCCCCCGGCGTAAGTCCATCCTTCGCCCCTCGTCAACGTGTGTTGGGGGCACGGGCCCCTTGGTGCTAACCTTGCCGCGATTGCAGGAGGGGGACAGCAGCAGGCGGAGCCACAGAGGGCTACCCCCAACACGCCGCCCCGAGGGGCGTTCCCGGCAAGGGAGCCAAGCACCGAGCCCATGCACACGGAGGAGGAGGAGGCGAACTCGGGCGCTGGTGGCTTTGCCTCAGTGCCAAACATTGGCGGGGAGGGGACCTCTGCTTCCCAGCCCGGCACGGGTAAGCCACTTGCCTTCCGTCCCTGTTCTTTTTTCTTCTGAATCTTGATCTTGGCCTCGCCTCATCCCCTTCTCGGTATCTAGATTTCCCCTCGGTGGACCCAGAGGACGTCGACACCGTCATCGAGAATGTCGCCAAGGACGCCGCGGCGGAGGCCGAGAAGATTGCTGCCGAGGAGACCGCCAAGGGCGCTGCTGAGGACGCCGCCAAGGGGCCTGCCGAGGAGCCTGGCAAGGCCACTCCCGAGGAGGCCGGCAAGGGGCCTGCTGGGGAGGCCGGCAAGGCCGCTGCCGAGGGGAGGTGGTCGATGACCAGCCTTCCTCCTCCGCTGCCTCTGGCTCTGGAAGGTATCTGAGGGTGGGCAACGACCTTTTCGTCCACCTTCCAGGGGCATCGAGCTCCAGGGCGCCCGTCGAGGGAGAGGTGTTCGACGAGGAGGTGCTTGCCGCCGCCGGGCTCGAGGTTGTTGACGAGCCGAGCACCGGTGGTGACGGTTCTCAGGAGGAGTGGCTTCTCCAGGCAATGGGCGCCAACTTCCGGAAGCTCCAGGCGCTCCATCGCGCCCTCCTGGACAAGGCCAAGTCCAGGATGGCGACGGTGGACAAGGCCGAGGCGGACCTCAAGGTGCGCATCGCCGAGATGCAGACTTGGTTCCGCCAGGCTTGTGAAGAGCTGAAGGCCGCCCAGGGTGAGCTGGCCAAGCATGATGTGGAGCTCACCATGAAGCAGGCCGACATCGAGAAGGCCCAGGAAACGGCGAAGAACTTGGCCGCCGCGGCCGAGGCCACTCGAACCCAGCACCAGGACGCGCTGGACTCCCAGGAGGAGGACCTTTCCGCGCGTGAGGAGAAGATTGCTGCAACGCTCCACGGCAAGGATGAGGAGGTGGAGAAGCTCGTCGTGCAGCAGACCCAAGAGCTGGAGCAGAGGCACAGGGAGGCACTCGATGCCCAGGTTCTGGTTCACGCCGGCAGGGTGAAGGAGCTGGAGGTGGAGCGGGACGAACTGAAGGAGCAGGCCCTGAAGCTTTCCACGGAGAAGGACACACTCAACGGCGCCCTAACGGAGGCGCAGGGCGCGGCCGTCAGCAGGGCCGGGGAGCTCCCCGAAGCCAACAACTCCATCAAAAACCTGAAGCTAAAGCTGGAGGGCCTCGAGGAGATGCTCTTAGAGGCCAAGGCTCGGGAGGAGACCCTGGCCAAGGACCTGGAGGCCGAGAAGCTGCAGCGGAAGAATGAAGCCGCCAGCCACAAGGATTTTGTGGAGGGCGAGAATCGCTGGATCAGCCGCCTCGAGGACGTCGCCGGCAGGATCACCACGCAGCTGGCTACCATGGGGATGCCAAATGTGAGATACGCCCCAGAGCGTAGCAGGACTACCAATGCCAAGCTGATCCTGTTCTTCGAGGGCGTCCTCGGGGCCCTGGAGCAGCTTCACTCCAACTGGGCGGCCTCCCTGGCCAATGAGTCCCGGAGACTTTGCCGGGGTGCCATGACCAAGGTCCTCACCAAGGTGGCGTACTGGTATCTCGACCTCGACTTCGACGTCGCGCTAGAGAGCTTGCCGGAGGATGCTGACCTCGCGCCGCTCAAGGAGCGTATCAAGCCCATCATCAGCAATATCGACAGAATTCAGAGGGTGGAGGGTCAGCGCCGGGATTAGGCACCCCATTTCTTTTCGTTGCTGCAGGTTCACAACCAAGACGATTTTTATCTTTAGTTAGAACTGCGGCAACAAGTGATGTAATATGACTCTGCAGTACTTTTGATACAATGCATGTTATTTTCCTGTTCGATGTCCACCCTACGGTAACCGGGTAGGCTTGCCGGCGCGTAAACCCATGGCGGCATCTTGAGGACGGATCCCCATTGGCCTGCCGGGTGTGCTTGCTGCCGGGCAAACCACCTTACCGCCCTTAACGCGGCCGCTCGAATTGTCGAGCTTGACTCGAGTCAGAATCGAGAGCGTTGCCAATTGTGGAAGGCTACCCTGCCACTCTCGACGCGGCCGCTTTTGCTGTTGAGCGGACTCGAAACAGAACAATGGCGTTGTCGATTGCGGGGGGGGGGGGGGGGCTTTGCGTGCAGGTTTTTCATACAAAGAACGAGATCTCCGAGGGGAATAACCTTATACAAAAAGGAAATGTTTAAAGTTTGACATGACTTAGCTCATGTCGCCGCACGGGCGCCCTTCGCGCCTATAGGCAGTGCCGCTCTCTTGGCCGTCTTCTTCTCCGGAAGCCGTGGCCACGAGAAACTGCTAAGCCGGCTGCTAAACCAATCCTCACAACTGTGCCCCCTACCTAGTGCGCCAAAGATGTCGGTGGAAAACGACACCTATGGGATCACAAGAATCCCTACTACGGTTGGCGGGTGCGAGGTCGTGAGGAGAGCAGGTCTAACAGGAAGCACACGGATCGTTTACCCAGGTTCGGGCCGCGAGGATGCGTAATACCCTAGTCCTGCTTTGGTGGATGTATTGAGTGTTCTTGTGTTCTTGAGCTAGCTACGGGGTGCAACTTGCCCAAAAGAGCCAAATCCCTCTCCAGTATGCCATGGGCCTCCTTGTATAGTCGAAAGGGGCTGCCACAGTGGCACACAGGAGGTGGAAAGGTCTACAGTGTTGCGAGCTTATCGCCCGTATTACAGGACAAGACGCATTTAATGCATCGCTTAGGTGTCCCTTAGCTTTATCGGGGATGGGAACGAGGCCCGTCCTGTCTGTCGTCGCCTCGCCTTGCTTCGACACGCGCCCAGGCCAGCGATGCATGTGGCGCCATGTAGGCAGGCAGGCAGCTGAGGTAGCGCGGTGGTGGAGCCTTCACGAAGATCTACATGCCACCACGCAGGTGCTTGCTGAGTTGGCGTAGAGGCCGCACGTCGCCACGCAGGTGCCTGTCCAGCTGGTTGAGCTAGCAGCTGCTTGGGGACGGCGGTGGAGTCTTGGCTGGTGTGGGCCTGGTAGTGGCCCCGCTGATGTCCTCGGCAAGGGTCTTGCCGTGGCGTCGCAATCGTCCCCGGCAAGGCGCTTGCCGGGGGCCTTGTGGATCCCCTCGGCTAGGATCCTGCCGAGGGTCGTCGTCTTCTGGTCCTCATCTGATCTTGTGTGTTTATGGTCTTGACGAAGATCTGCATGCCACCACAGAGGTGCCTCCCGAGCCTTGGTCCCAATGTAGTCGTTGGCTACGTTTGGAACTCTTGGGCTCAAGGGTGGCTCACTCCGCTGGTGTTGGACAAGCTGGCCCGGCAAGGCTCTTGTCGGGGCTGCTGAGGCTGCCCCGGCAAGGGTCTTGCCGGGGGAACCTGCTTCGCCCCTTTGCTCTTCGGGTTCTTGGTCTTGGCGTTGTCTTGGGCTTCGGCTTCTCTACGGCTTCCCTCCTTTGCCCTGCTAAGTGTGGCCGTGGCGCGTGGCTTCGACTGCCCGTGCACAAGTAAAGGGGTACAAATAAGTGCCCCTACTTTTGTACACCGACACTGTTCTTGAGTGTTAACACAATTATGCTACTGTTATGATTGTGTTTTTTGTGTTTAAATTAGTGTTTGTGCCAAGTAGAACCAATAGGATTTTCTTGGGTGATAGTTGTTTGATCTTGCTGAAAAAGACAGAAACTTTGCGCTCACGAGAACAATTCTCATTTTTATCAGAAAGAGATTTTGTCCAGATTCTTTTCGCAGAAGATTAATATAAAAATTACCCAGGTCGTCCTAGTTTTTCAGAATTTTTGGAGTTCCAGAAGTTTTTGAAATAGTCAGATTGCTACAGACTGTTCTATTTTGACAGATTCTGTTTTCTTTGCGTTGTGTGCTTATTTTGATGGCTCTATGGTTTTCTTTGATGAGTTTTTGCCATAGAAAAGTTGGAATACAGTAGATATAATGCAAAAACAAAATATGAATTGGTTCGGTATAGTACTTATAGTAGTGTTTTGCTTTCTTTTACTAACGGATCTCACGAAGGTTTTGTTGAGTTTTGTGTGATTGAAGTTTTCAAGTTTTGGGTTATCTTACTATGGATGAATGAATAAAGGATAGAAGAGCCTAAGCTTGGGGATGCCCCGGCATACCAAGCTATTATCCAAAAATGACCAACTAAGCTTGGGGATGCCCCCGAGTGGCATCCCCTCTTTCTTCTAACGACCATCGGTATTTTACTCGAAGCTATATTTTTATTCGTCACATGATATGTGTTTTGCTTGGAGCGTCTTGTATGATATGAGTCTTTGCTTGTTTTATTTTGTGTTTTAAGTCTTGATATCTTGCTGGACACACCTATTTGGGAGAGCTAAAATTATGTCATGACTTGTTAGAATTGCTCTCTATGCTTCACTTAAATTTTTATGAGCTATGGACTTGCTCTAGTTCTTCACTTATATCTTTTTGAGCATGGTGTGCTTTATTATTTTTGAAGAAATGCTCTCTTGCTTCACTTAGATTCATTTGAGAGTTAGTAAAATTTTCAAGAAATTCTCTCTTGCTTCACTTAAATTATTTTGAGAGAAAGAAAAGAAAATATGCTCATGATCTTCACTTATATATGTTTGAGCTTATGAAAAGAAACACATGAAAATTAGTTCCAAAGTGATAGATATCCAAGCTTTTATGAAGATCATTGGACAAAATAAACTTGATTCTTAGTAATTGTTTTCATATATGATGATGCGATATGTGAGTTATGTGGATGAGTAATTATGCTTTAGTAAGAATATTGGTGTTAAGGTTTGTGGTTCCCTATGCAAGTACGAAAGTCAATAGTCATGCAATGAAATTATATCCTACTTGTGGTGCATTATTCGGTGTTAATTATGCTTAATGCTTGTTTATGAGATTATTCGTTTCTTGGTTGGTCGCTTCTCAATCTTTTGCTAGCCTTCATTTTGCACTAAGTATGATATCTACTTGTGCATCCAAAATCCTTTAAACCAGTTTTGCCACATGAGTCCACTATATCTACCTATATGCGGTATTCTTTTGCCGTTCTAAGCAAATTTGCATGTGGCATCTCTAATTTTCAAAATAAACTTCTCTTTTGTGTGTTTGTTTCACTCGCGGAGCAGTGAGGGGTGGCTAATATTTTCCATGCTGGATGTGTTATTCTCACGATGAGTGTTTATTCACTTGTCATTACATGAGAGTAAGGCAAAGGTTTTAGGGATGCCCAGTCCCGAAATGAAAAATGAATTTACTTTATGTTGTCAAATAATAAATTCCTTAGAAAGTGTTGGTATGGAGGGCAACCATGGATACGGCTAGCCATGGAAAGTGAAAGTATGGTGGAAAAGGGAATAAACTTTATTTTCTGTTTGGGAACCTCCTATGATATATCTAGCATGGAAACTATTGGGAACTCTAAGTCGTTTTCATTGGTGGGATGGATACACCTCCCAAAATGTTTTTTTATCTCTAAGTTTTTTGCTTTGAGCTCTGGCACCTCTACAAATCCCTACTTCCCTCTGCGAAGGGCCCTTCTTTTACTTTATGCAATTTTTATTTTGAATTTGAGTCTCCATCTTTTCTTACAAAAGCACCAACTAGGAGGCAATATGATCGTACTTAAGTATTGGGTGTAGCTAATATGCGAGTGTTTTTCATGAATGGATCAATGGTTCAGCATGATGGGCTAGGGATAACTTATTTTAGCGTTGATATTTTGAAAGACATGGCTGCTTGTTGATGTGCTTGAGTATCTAAATTATCATGTCAAAAATAGACTATTGCTTTGGATCACATAAAAGTCCAAATGTCCATGCTATAAAGAAAAGAATATGATATGACATGATAGGCAGCATTCCACATCAAAAATTCTGTTTTTATCACTTACCTACTCGAGGACGAGTAGGAGTTAAGCTTGGGGATGCTGATATGTCTCCAACGTATCTATAACTTTTGATTGTTCCATGCTGTTATATTATCAATCTTGGATGTTTTATAATCATTTTATAGTCATTTTATCTCATTTTTTGGTACTAACCTATTGACATAGTGCCAAGTGCCAGTTGTTCTTTTCTGCATGTTTTTTACATCGCAGGAAATCAATAATCAGACATAGTCCAAATGCAACGAAAATCCACGAAGATTTTTTTTGGACCAGAAGGAACGTAATGGGCCGTGGTTGTGCCTGGGGTGCCCCGAGGGGGGCACAACCACCAGGGCGCGACTAGGCCTCCAGGCGCGCCCTGGTGGGTTGTGCCCACCTCTGGTGCCCCCGGACCACCTCTTTGCTCTATAAATACCCCAATATTCCAGAAACCCTAGGGGAGTCGACAGAATATTCATCCAGCCGCCGCAGAGTCCAGAACCACTAGATCCAATCTAGACACCATCTCGGATGGGGTTCACCACCTCCATTGGTGCCTCTCCGATGATGCGTGAGTAGTTCTTTGTAGACCTTCGGGTCCATAGTTAGTAGCTAGACGGCTTCCTCCCTCTCGCTGAATTCTCAATACAATGGTCTCTGGAGATCCATATGATGTAACTCTTTTGCGGTGTGTTTGTTGGGATCGATGAACTTTGAGTTTATGATCAGATCTATCTTTTTATATCCATGGAAGTATTTGATTTTCTTTGATCTCTTTTATGCATGATCTCTTATAGCCTCGTATTTCTTCTCCGTTATTTGGGTTTTGTTTGGCCAACTTGATCTATTTATCTTGCAATGGGAAGAGGTGCTTTGTAGTGGGTTCGATCTTACGGTGCTTGATCCCAGTGACAGAAAGGGAACCGACACGTATGTATCGTTGCTACTAAGGATAAAACGATGGGGTCTATCTCTACATAGATAGATCTTGTCTACATCATGTCATCGTTCTTATTGCATTACTCCATTTTTCCATGAACTTAATACACTAGATGCATGTTGGATAGCGGTCGATGTGTGGAGTAATAGTAGTAGATGCAGGCAGGAGTCAGTCTACTAATCTTGGACGTGATGCCTATATAATGATCATTGCCTGGATATCGTCATGAGTATTTGAAGTTCTATCAATTGCCCAACAGTAATTTGTTCACCCACCGTTTGCTATTTTTTCTCGAGAGAAGCCACTAGTGAAATCTACGGCCCCCGGGTCTCTTTCTCATATATTTGCCTTTGTGATCTACTTTTTCCTTGCATTTATTTTTTGATCTATTAAACCAAAATTACAAAAATACTTTGCTGCACATTATTTTACTTGTGATCTATTTATTCAATCTAGCTATTACAACTTTCCCCGTCCACGCACCGTTTCTGGTGCCGTTACCCGAAAGGGATTGACAACCCCTTTAACACGTGGGTTGCGAGTGGTTGTTATTTGTGTGCAGGGGGCTATTTGCATTGTGTTGCTTGGTTCTCCTACTGGTTCGATAACCTTGGTTTCATATCTGAGGGAAATACCTACCGCCGCTGTGCTGCATCATCCCTTCCTCTTTGGGGAAATACCGATGTAGCTTCAGGCGACATAAACGGCCTCTGCGCCGTACACCATGAAAAGGGGTGTGTATCCGGTCGTGCGATTTGGCGTGGTCCGCAATCCCCAGAGTACGGAATCAAGTTCCTCGATCCAGTGTTTGTCTGAATCCCGTAGGGATCGCACTAGTCTGGGTTTGATGCCGCACATTATCAGGCCATTAGCCCGTTCTACCTGACTGTTTGTCTGAGGGTGATATACGGAGGCGTAATCGAGCTTAATGCCCAGGTTAGCACACTAATTTTTCACCTCATCAGTTGTGAAGTTAGAGCCATTGTCAGTAATAATGCTTTGCGGGACACCATAACGGTGTACAACGCCGGATATAAAGTCAATCACCGGCCCAGCTTCAGCCGTTTTTACTGGTTTGGCCTCTATCCACTTAGTGAATTTATCCACCATAACCAGCAAGTATTTCTCCTTGTGGCTTCCCCTTTAAGGGGTCCGGCCATATCTAGCCCCCAGACCGCAAAAGGCCAAGTAACGTGGATTGTTCTTAGGGCAGTGGGTGGCATGTGACTTTGATTGGCGAAAAGCTGACATCCCACACAACACTGTACAAGGGCCTGTGCATCTGTTCGGGCCGTTGGCCAAAAGAAACCTGTACGAAAGGCCTTGCTTACGAGGGCCCGAGCTGCGGCGTGATGGCCACCGAGACCAGCATGTATTTCGGTCAAGAGCTGCCATCCCTCCTCTTCGGAGATACATCTTTGAAGAACTCCAGTAGTACTTTTCTTGTAGAGTTCGCCTTCATGAACTTTGTAGGCTTTGGAGCGTCGAAATATGCGACGGGCCTCATTCTGGTCATCAGGGAGCTCCTGCCTGTTAAGGTAGGCCAGGAAAGGTTCGATCCATCGGGCAATCACAGCCATGATTACATGGGCGGAAGGTGTCATTTCGGTGCCCGAGCCCCCGATGATATCAGAATTGTGTTCGGCATCTGGGGGTATGATTGGCTTCGGACTAGTATTTCCGCTCTCGTCCTGCCATACCACGGATGGCTTGAAGAGCCTTTCCACAAAGGTGTTAGGTGGGACGGGGTCGCGTTTAGCGCCCATTCGAGCAAGGATGTCTGCTGCCTGATTACTGTCTCGAGCAACATGATGGAACTCGAGCCCCTCAAACTGAGCTGATATTTTATGAAAGTGCTAGTTATCGACTAGAGGGGGGTGAATAGGCGATTTTTGTGAAAGTCTTCAAAACACGAGGGCTTTGAAGACAAACAGTAGAAATGAACCTATTGATATGCAGCGGAAGGTAGACTACACTAGACAAGCCATAGTCAAGTAAGAAATGAAGTGAAAGCACGAAGACTATCAGCTACTAGGTAGTATGGATCAGGATGGAAGACGGTATGAAGCCAAACAGTAAATGGTCTTCAATCAGTGAAGTCAAACAGATCAGACAGGCAGGCAATGATTTCACGAAGACAAACTGTAAAGTAAAAGGGAAGTGGAGGATAGAACCAGATGCTTGGTGAAGACAAGGATTTGGTAGACCAGTTCCAGTTGCTGTGACAACTGTACGTCTGGTTAGGGAGGCTGAGATTTAACTCAGAAGACCGCGTCTTCACCTTATTCCCCTTGAGCTAAGGACACCCAGTCCTCGCCCAATAACTCTAGTAAGTCTTCAAGGTAGACTTCCAAACCTTCACAGACTTTGTTCACCGACGATCCACAATGGCTCTTGGATGCTCAGAACGCGACGCCTAACCGGTTAGAGGATTGCTACCTCTTGAGCATGCGTTGGTTTTCCCTTGAAGAGGAAAGGGTGATGCAGCAAAGTAGCGTAAGTATTTCCCTCGGTTTTTGAGAACCAAGGTATCAATCCAGTAGGAGACTACACGCAAATCGCCTAGTACCTGCACAAACAATCAAGAACCTTGCAACCAACGCGATAAAGGGGTTGTCAATCCCTTCACGGCCACTTGCAAAAGTGAGATTTGATAAAGATAATAAGATAAATATTTTTGGTATTTTTGTTGTGTAGATTGAAAAGTAAAGATTGCAAAATAAACGGCGATAGAAATTGGCAAGTTGACGATAAACTAATATGATGTAAAATAGACCCGGGGGCCATAGGTTTCACTAGTGGCTTCTCTCATGATAGCATATATTACAGTGGGTGAACAAATTACTGCCGAGCAATTGATAGAAAATCGCATAGTTATGAGAATATCTAGGCATGATCATGAACATAGGTATCACGTCCGTGTCAAGTAGACTGAAATGATTCTGCATCTACTACTATTACTCCACACATCGACCGCTATCCAGCATGCATCTAGAGTATTAAGTTCATAAGAACAGAGTAACGCATTAAGCAAGATGACATGATGTAGAGGGATAAACTCAAGCAATATGATATAAACCCCATCTTTTTATCCTCGATGGCAACAATACAATACGTGCCTTGCTGCCCCTGCTGTCACTGGGAAAGGACACCACAAGATTGAACCAAAATCTAAGCACTTCTCCCATTGCAAGAAAGATCAATCTAGTAGGACAAACTAAACCGATAACTCGAAGAGACTTGCAAAGATATCAAATCATGCATATAAGAATTTAGAGAAGAATCAAATATTGTTCATAGATAATCTTGATCATAAACCCACAATTCATCGGATCTCGACAAACACACCGCAAAAAGTATTACATCGAATAGATCTCCAAGAACATCGAGGAGAACTTTGTATTGAGAACCAAAGAGAGAGAAGAAGCCATCTAGCTAATAACTATGGACCCGAAGGTCTGTGGTAAACTACTCACACATCATCAGAGAGGCTATGGTGTTGATGTACAAGCCCTCCGTGACCGAATCCCCCTCCGGCAGATCACCGAAAAAGGCCCCAAGATGGGATCTCACGGGTACAGAAGGTTGCGGCGCTGGAAAAGTGGTTTCGTGGCTCCCCTAGATGTTTTCAGGGTATAAGAGTATATATAGGCGAAAGAAGTAGGTCGGTGGAGCTACGAGGGGCCCATGAGGGTGGGGGCGCGCCTACCCCCCTGGGCGCGCCCTCCTGCCTCGTGGCCGCCTCGTTGCGTCTCTGACTTCCACTCCAGGTCTCCTGGATTGCGTTTGTTCCAAGAAAGATCCTCGCGAAGGTTTCGTTCCGTTTGGATTCCGTTTGATATTCCTTTTCTGCGAAACACTGAAATAGGCAAAAAACAGCAACTGGCACTGGGCCTCCGGTTAATAGGTTAGTCCCAAAAATAATATAAAAGAGCATATTAAAGCCCATTAAACATCCAAAACAGATAATATAATAGCATGGAACAATCAAAAATTATAGATACGTTGGAGACGTATCAGCATCCCCAAGCTTAATTCCTGCTCGTCCTCGAGTAGGTAAATGATAAAAACAGAATTTTTTATGTGGAATGCTACCTAACATAATTTTCAATGTAATTTTCTTTATTGTGGCATGAATGTTCAGATCCGAAAGATTCAAGACAAAAGTTTAATATTGACATAAAAAAAATAATACTTCAAGCATACTAACTAAGCAATTATGTCTTCTCAAAATAACATAGCCAAAGAAAGCTCATCCCTACAAAATCATATAGTTTGGCCATGCTCCATCTTCGTCACACAAAATGCTCTCATCATGCACAACCCCGATGACAAGCCAAGCAATTGTTTCATACTTTAGTATTCTCAAACTTTTTCAACTTTCACGCAATACATGAGCGCGAGCCATGGACATAGCACTATGGGTGGAATAGAATATGATGATGGAGGTTGTGTGGAGAAGACAAAAAAAGTCTCACATCGATGCGGCTAATCAACGGGCTATGGAGATGCCCATCAATTGATGTCAATGCGAGGAGTAGGGATTGCCATGCAACGGATGCACTAGAGCTATAATTGTATGAAAGCTCAACAAAATAAACTAAGTGGGTGTGCATCCAACTTGCTTGCTCACGAAGACCTAGGGCATTTGAGGAAGCCCATTGTTGGAATATACAAGCCAAGTTCTATAATGAAAAATTCCCACTAGTATATGAAAGTGACAAAATAAGAGACTCTATCATGAAGATCATGGTGCTACTTTGAAGCACAAGTGTGGAAAAAGGATAGTAACATTGTCCCTTCTCTCTTTCCTCTCTTTTTTTGGGCCTTCTCTTTTTTTGGCCTTTCTCTCTTTTTTGGGCCTTCTTTTTTTTATTTGGCCTTTCTCTTTTTGTTCCTCACATGGGACAATGCTCTAATAATGATGATCATCACACTTCTATTTATTTACAACTATTACAACTTGATACTAGAACAAAATATGACTCTATATCAGTGCCTCCGGTGGTGTACCAGGATGGGCAATGAATCAAGAGTGACATGTATGAAAAATTATGCATGGTGACCTTGCCACAAATACGATGTCAACTACATGATCATGCAAGGAAATATGACAATGATGAAGCGTGTCATAATAAATGGAACGGTGGAAATTTGCATGGCAATATATCTCAGAATGGCTATGGAAATGCCATAATAGGTAGGTATGGTGGCTGTTTTGAGGAAGATATAAGGGGGCTTATGTGTGATAGATCATATCATATCACGGAGTTTGGATGCACCGGCCAAGTTTGCACCAACTCTCAAGGTGAGAAAGGGCAATGCACGGTACCGAAGAGGCTAGCAATGATGGAAGGGTGAGAGTGCGTATAATCCATGGACTCAACATTAGTCATAATGAACTCACATACTTATTGCAAAAATCTACAAGCAGGCACTACGCGCATGCTCCTAGGGGGATAGATTGGTAGGAAAAGACCATCGCTCGTCCCCGACCGCCACTCATAAGGAGGACAATCAAAGAAACACCTCATGCTTCAAATTTGTTACACAATGGTTACCATACGTGCATGCTACGGGACTTGCAAACTTCAACACAAGTATTTATCAAATTCACGATTACTCAACTAGCACGACTCTAATATTACCATGTTCATATCTCAAAACAATCATCAAGTATCAAACTTCTCATAGTATTCAATGCACTCTATATGGAAGTTTTTATTATACCCATCTTGGATGCCCATCATATTAGGACTAATTTTTATAGCCAAAGCAAATTACCATGCTGTTCTAAAAGACTCTCAAAATAATATAAGTGAAGCATGAGAGATCAATAATTTCTATAAAATAAAACCACCATCGTGCTCTAAAAGATATAAGTGAAGCACTAGAGCAAAATTATCTAGCTCAAAATATATAAGTGAAGCACATGGAGTATTCTAATAAATTCCGATTCATGTGTGTCTCTCCCAAAAGGTGTGTACAGCAAGGATGATTGTGGTAAACTGAAAAGCAAAGACTAAAGTCATACAAGACGCTCCAAGCAAAACACATATCATGTGGTGAATAAAAATATAGCCTCAAGTAAAGTTACTGTCGTGGTTTTGTCACGGCAGATGTCCTAGTGAAAGGACTTAATCGTGAGGCCAATGCATCTATGTGGTAGCTTGAGAGGGGTTGAGCATAATCGAGAGACGCAACATAAGACAGGGATTTAGACAGCTTCGGGCCCCGGGAAACATCATCCGGTAACAACCCTACATGTTGTTTGAGGCTAGGTCTTATTATCATCACGAGGGAGTCGCCGTAAACCGGCTCTCCTAGTTATGTCTAGCCCTAAGATTTTTTTCTCTCCCCCTTGGGGTGCCCTGCCCCTCCTTATATATGTCAAAGGGGCGGGTTACATGTAGAGTCCAACTCGGATTAAGACTTAAACTATTCTGACTTCTCTTCATGGGCTTCATAATGTCTTGGGCTTCATAACGTCTCGGGCTTCATAACCCCAGGCGACTCTATCTGCCAGGTTATGACTGTCAACCAGTTATCACTGTCTGCCGGGTTATGATTGTCTGTCGGTTTATGATGGTCTTCTGGTTTATGATGGTCTGTCGGGTTATGACTTCCTGCCGGTTTATGATTGTCTGCCTTAACTCCTACCGGGTTATCATCTGACTTAACTCCTGCCGATTTATCATCTGACTTAACTCCTACCGGGTTATCATCTTACTTAACTCATACCAGTTTATCATTTGACTTAACTCCTGTCGGGTTATCATCTGGCTTAACTCCTGCCGGTTTATCATCTGACTTAACTCCTGCCGGTTTATCAAGTAGTCGGGTTATAACTCCGGCTGGGTCATACCGTGGGGTATATCCCCGACATTAGCCCCCAGTTTAATTTGGATTTATCCATGTTAAACTAATCCTGAGCATCCTTAAATCCTTGTCATTTCCTTCTAGAAAATCCGGGTCAATAGGCCAGTTTCATAATCAATTTGCTGACATTGGTTTGTCATAGAGAAATATTATGAAGAATAATTCCTTTGACTCAGCTCCCAATGCTTAAAAAATATTGGTCCTTGAAATACTCATCTGATCTTCAGCCGGCTTAAGGATGTAGAACTTGCCGGTTTATCATTACGAAAATTTCCGGTTTTGATGGCACCGGGTTATAACTGTTTGTTAACATCAGTTTTGAAAATATACATCTTATATACCTATCACTTGTAGCCCCCAAGTCTTAAGAAGGTAACATAGTAACAGCTTAAGAATTGCTCCAATATGAACGTCACAAGCTTGAAGAAATCCAGGTTGTTCATCTCAATCACTAGTCAGAACTGAGTATTCCACATATGTAGCCCCCAAGTGCTGGGTTGTTATGCTTGCAGCAACCTGGGACTTGAAATTGCCTTATGCTCATAAAAACTTCAACCAGTGTAGCCCCCGAGGGCCGGGTCATTATGCAAATAATGAGCAGGGACTTTGAAAATATGATCATGTAGACTTTAACAGCAACGTGTAGCCTCCAAGGGCCGGCTTAGTAAGATAATACTGAGCTGGGACTTTATATATACTTCCTTGAAAATAACATCATATGATGTAACTCCCATCATGGGGCTTGAACCCACGTCCACAAGGTTAAGAGCTTTGTGCTTTACCAACTGAGCAGTGGATCCTTCAATAAAATGGATTAAGACTTTACCTTAAATTGTTGACAGGAGCAATTGGTAGCCCCTAAGGGCCGGCTCATTACAATGTGATGAGTCGAGTCTTCAATAAGGTGAGCAAAAATGACTTTGCATTAGCCCCCAAGTGTCATGGTGCATGCTTGCAGCGACATGAGACTTGCATATTTGATGTAATCTCAACTTGAATAATGTAGCCCCCAAGTGCCGGGTCGTGAGCCTGCAGCGACTCGGGACTATTCCTTTTTAGAATAAATCATACCCATTGATAATATAATATCCATTACGCTGAAGCGACTTTGGAAACCTCAATCATAACATTGGTTATTCATAACCATAATAAAAATCCAGCCATGTTGGCTATTTGAATAATGTAACCCAATGATTTATAAGCGCATGATTCCAATGGCGCAATCCAAATATATACTGGCGACTTATAGTCAAAACCAGGCCGGGTCAATAAACACCGGATTATAACTGATCATGTACTGACAACTTGTAGTTGAAAGCCAAGCCGGGTCAATAAATGCCGGCTTATCGAAAAATGTTATAAATCTCATCCAAGGAAAAAGAACTTTGGCAAATAAAAGCATAAAAGGAACATGCGAGGCTTTTCACGGGCTGCCAGGCCCCAAATCGAGGCTTTTCATGGGCTGCCAGACCACTGAGTTAAACCATTTTACAAAGCCTTTTAAGATGGACCTCAATCATTAACCAATCGTCGTTTTAACTTTGACAAGTTCAGGGTCTATGAGATTGACTTGTCAAACGATCGGCGGGTCATACCAGGTTTACCTGGACGGAGTGGCTTACTTAAAAAAGGCAGGATAACCCGGGGTTTTAGGTGCGTACACCTGGCTTCCAAGCCTGGCTTGATAGCCTATTACAAGTGTAGACTCTTTGTTCTTTGCGAAGCAAAGAGTCCCCAAGCAATATTTTGAGCTGTGCTCAGTGGGTGCCTATGTTTGAGTTGTGCTTGTGCAACACTCTCTTTGGCCCCTAAGTTATTTCCGTGGTGGCCTTACGCCGATCAAGAGGTGTAGCTATGGTTCGATCACGACCAAGCCCCCAAGTGATTTCTCTGGTGGCCTTACGCCTGTCAAGAGGTGTAGCTATGGTTTGAATACGACCAAGCCCCCAAGTGATATATTTCTGAGCTGTGCTCGCCGGGTGCCTATGTTTGAGTTGTGCTGTGCAACAAACTCTCTTTGGTCCCTTCAATTTTTCCTGATAACTCGGACTTGCGAGAGATTATTCTTTTGAACCGAAAATTCTTAAACCAAATATTGAGAGCTTCAAAGCTTTGCGGGAGACAGCTTTTCCTTGACCCGGATTTTAAACCGGAATCCTTCTTTTTAAGCCAGAAATTTTCTGACGGCCTTTAAATTTGCACCAGTATGGCGGTTTAGGGTCCTGCATTAGATAACTTTGCAAGCCGGAGTAATCGCTCTTTTAAAGAAAGCAATATATAATATAAAAATATACTGGATGGATTTCACCTGATATGTCAAGCCAGTAATTATCCACCGCGGAGTTGATGATCACCATAGTGAAGCTGAAATCAATCACGGGCGAGTCGGCCGCGGGAGCAGACAGATGAACCGGCCGCGGCGTTGTAAACCGGTGCGGACGGGAGAGTCGGCAACAGCGTGTAAGCTGGCACGAATGGTTGTCATTCGCGTGTGTTGATGTAGTAGGGGCAGCAATTTGCGCATGTATCCGTCCAGCAGCATGGCACGAACGCACTAGTACAAAAATATCGGCGCATGCCCTTTTGCGACACTTTTGTAATGAATAATGGTCCTACAAAAAAAATACCACAGACCAGAGCAATTATTCTCAAACAAAGTATGTGCTGATAAAATACATAGGAGGGATAACACCTGATTTTATTTTGAGTGGACGGATGAACTATGTCGCACTCGTGAGGTCGCCTGGCATATAGTGAACAGGATGGAGACCCCTGGACCAGCTGAGTCATGGACCCCCTTTATATATATATATATATATATATATATATATATATATCATATAAGCGCCTGGCTACTTTTCTTCAGGTACCCAACCGCAGCTGCAGAGGAAACAGGCAAACCCGGAGACTGGCACATGCGGGCGGGTCGTGGCAAAGGCAAGCTCAGCCCGGCGCCTGTGGCGGCGAACTGCAGTGTGTGGCAGCGAGGCCAACCCGGGCGGCGCTGCGAGTCAGAGCCAGACTGGGGACGTCGAAGAGATGAAGATCAAGGCCGGCCACCGAAGCAGGATGAGGCCGGGACAGCGGAAGCGGGTGATTCGCGGCTGCTTCGGCGGGTCGCAACTGCGAGTACTAATGAACCCAGCGTTAGAGGCGGGGCTTGCAGTAGTGTTGACTCGCCGCACGGCTAGAGACATGGCAGAGGTGGAGGCAACTCATGGCGACCGGAGATGCAGCATCGACGGGTGACAGTAGCTGTGGAGGCGGCCCATTAAACTTGGGCGTTTCTGTATAATAAACCAAAGTCATCTGAGTCACCTAGACACTTGTCTCCGGTAAATATTTCCTCCATGTACTCTCGTATAAGTTAGCCTGAACAAGCCGTTTGACTGATGTATCATGAAGAAACGACAGGGATCTGGCTGCAGATTTTGCTGGTCTCTGATTCATGCTCCTCCCAAAATTACTCAACGCACCCGTGGCAGACACGGTGACTCAGTTCCCCTGCAACCGCCGCGAGTCAGCAGTGGAGTCCGCGGGGGCGGTTCAAGTTGCTCGACGGAGGTGGAGGTCGACGGTTCAACAAACAGCCGGTTCAAAGATGACGGACAATAATCGCTGCCGCGACTCGACAAGGCAGCAGAGGTAGATGTCGAGGCCGTGAACGACTCAAAGCGAGAAAGTACATCAGCGCAGCCCGACGGAAGCAAGTCGAGGCGATCGGCAGCTCAAGGCACGAGGCGACTTAGAGGCGCCTGAGAAAGGAGCCGGGCGCAGCACCAGCGTGGTCGAGGAACTACCAGGCTTGATGGTCGACGGCTCGGAGAGGTAGCAGTTTGGAGCAGAAGGCGAGGCGGCGGCGGATTCGGTTCCACAGTGGCCGGTGCAGCAGTAGCGGGGCCGTGGACATCAAGGAGACCCCCGGCGAGGAGAAGTGCCGCAGCAAGCCTGCTCGGGATGTAGAGATAAGGCAAGGCGGAGGCAGCCCACGGTAGTAGAGGCGTCAAACAAACTGTAGGCGACAGCGACTCGGTCAGGGCTCAGAGTGTTGCGGCGCAGGGCCAGTTTAGAGCATCGGGACAGCGGAAGCACGGCCGGCGACTCATCAGGGCAGTTCAGCGGCGACGTCGGTTTAGCGGAGGCGATTTGGCAGTTTAGCAGGAGGGCAGCGGAAGCGATTCGGCGACTCATTCCGACGGCCCGGCCCTCAGGTGGAGGCGGCTTGTGGCTCGGAACGGCGCGCGGCCATGGCGACTTGGAGGTGGCAGCTCGGGGGCGCCGGTTTAAAGCAGCGAGGCCGATTCGTGGAGGCCGCTCCAGATGCAGCCGTGTAAGCGGAGTAAGGGCGCCTCGGCGGGTCAAAGGGGTGCCTCCGCAACGACGCCGGTTTGAAGAGGCGCAGTAGCGCTGGCAGCTCAACCGTGGTGGAGACCCGGCGGCCGTGGCCGGTTCAACACGAGATAGATGAGATCCAGCAGAGGAGAAGCACTGTGGCGGTTTAAACCGGTGTGGACGGGCGAGTCACCGAGGCGGGTTGTCATGTCGGTGATTCACCAAGGCGGGTTGTCATGCCGGCGATTCACCAAGGCGGGAGCGGTGACTCGCAGGTGAAGCGGAGCCCTTGGCGACTCACGACAATCATTGGGCAGTGGCTCAATGCAGGTGGCCGGTTTAAAGATGAAGAGGCCGTGAGCAGGCGGAGGCGAAATAGCCGACTTCGATGGAGGAGTCTGGGTTGTGGTGGTTTTGACTTAATCCACATCCAAGTCCGCTAAATCATGGAGACTTGACAAAACCATCTCACGGTTTGCTCATGCGATACTGTACTCCAGTAGTACTATCCAAATCACGTACTAGTAGTATTTTGTTAAATAACACTCCAACTTGGCAGATCGTTTCCTTTTTTCCTTTGGACTGTTTTGATGTGGTAGTAGCATGCAACCACAACGGTTAATCCCCTCGGACTTGAAGCTGTACATGGACAAGAAGACATGGCCGAGTCAATCCCGCTCTTCGGCGGCTCGGTCAGATGGCAGACGGCCCCGATGACTTGGAAGCAGCTCGGAGACAAACCAGAACAAAGATGACTCGACAATCAATCTGAGGCCACGGGAACGACTCGGAGTCTTCCCGTAGAAGTGACGATGGTGCCCAACGGCTCGAGGCGAGGCCAAGCAGAGGCGGCGGCTTACGATTGCTACTTAATGCCTCATGTATTGCACCGACGATACCAATGAAACATAAGTTGAAACTTCGATTGATCCGGCGACTTGCGGCAACAACTGATCGTGACCCTAATTTTTCCTTAAACTTTAAACCTCATAGATCGTAAATCTGAACTGATGAACTCAAAGCACATGCAGATCCTTCGAAACCGGCTCTTCTTCATCCAGAAACTTGCTACTTCTCGATCCCTAAAGAGATCCCTCCAAGAACTCATCACCACCGTGCATAGGCCCCACGGTGGGCGCCAACTGTCGTGGTTTTGTCACGGCAGATGTCCTAGTGAAAGGACTTAGTCGTGAGGCCAACGCATCTATGTGGTAGCTTGAGAGGGGTTGAGCGGAATCGAGAGGCGCAACATAAGACAGGGATTTAGACAGCTTCGAGCCCCGGGAAACATCATTCGGTAACAACCCTACATGCTGTTTGAGGCTAGGTCTTATTATCATCACGAGGGAGTCGCCGTAAACCGGCTCTCCTAGTTATGTCTAGCCCTAAGATTATTTTCTCTCACCCTTGGGGTGCCCTGGCCCTCCTTATATATGTCAAAGGGGCGGGTTACATGTAGAGTCCAACTCGGATTAAGACTTAAACTATTCTGACTTCTCTTCATGGGCTTCATAACGTCTTGGGCTTCATAACGTCTCGGGCTTCATAACCCCAGGCGACTCTATCTGCCGGGTTATGACTGTCAACCAGTTTTCACTGTCTGCCGGGTTATGACTGTCTGCCGGTTTATGATGGTCTGCTGGTTTATGATGGTCTATCGGGTTATGACTTCCTGCCGGTTTATGATTGTCTGCCTTAACTCCTGCCGGGTTATCATCTGACTTAACTCCTGCCGGTTTATCATCTGACTTAACTCCTGCCGGGTTATCATCTGACTTAACTCCTGCCTGTTTATCATCTGACTTAACTCCTGCCGGGTTATCATTTGGCTTAACTCCTGTCGGTTTATCATCTGGCTTAACTCCTGCCGGTTTATCAAGTACTAGCCGGGTTATAACTCCGGCCGGGTCATACCGCGGGGTATATCCCCAACAGTTACCGATAGACGAAGACGAAAGAGGGGATGCCTTCAGGGGCATCCCCAAGCTTAGGCTTTTGGTTGTCCTTGAATTTTACCTTGGGGTGCCTTGGGCATCCCCAAGCTTAGGCTTTTGCCACTCCTTATTCCAAAATCCATCAAATCTTTACCCAAAAACTTGAAAACTTCACAACACAAAACTTAAACAGAAAATCTCATGAGCTCCATTAGTGTAAGAAAAAAACCACCTCTTTAAGGTACTGTAATGAACTCATTCTTTATTTATATTGGTATTAAACCTACTGTATTCCAACTTCTCTATGGTTCATACCCCCCGATACTAGCCATAGTTTCATCAAAATAAGCAAACAACACACGAAAAACAGAATCTGTCAAAAACAGAACAGTCTGTAGTAATCTGTATCAAACGTATACTTCTGAACTCTAAAAATTCTGAACTAAATTGGTGGACGTGAGGAATTTATCTATTAATCGTCTGCAAAAAGAATCAACCTAAAAGCACTCTCCAGTAAAAATGGCAACTAATCTCGTGAGCGCTAAAGTTTCTATTTTTTACAGCAAGATCGCAAAGACTTCACCCAAGTCTTCCCAAAGGTTCTACTTGGCACAAACACTAATTAAAACATAAAACCACATCTAAACAGAGGCTAGATGAATTATTCATTACTAAACAGGAACAAAAAGAAAATAAAAGAAAAATAAAATTGGGTTGCCTCCCAACAAGTGCTATCGTTTAACGCCCCTAGCTAGGCATAAAAACAAGAATAGATCTAGGTATTGCCATAATGATAAGGCAAATCACGAAAACTCATCTCATACTCCCTACGTTCAGCAGCAAGCTTTCTTTGCGGCAGGCAAAAGTAATCAAAAGGGCTAAATTTAATGGGACAAAAGTCCCCAAGATCAAGCTCGGGAGGTATTGGTTCCTCCTTTGGCCCCTCATATTGCACAACCAATTCATCATTATAAGCATTCTTTTGGCAAAAAGTCATGAGCCTATGTTCAAGAGGAAATCCTAACCCATTATTCCGAATAGCAAAATTATCATTAAGTTCAGAGATTCTATCAACTAGAACATCAGTAGGAACCTTCTTTCTAAGGTTTTCATTATAAGCAACATGATCTAAAGATCGTAAACGCATTATGTCTTCTTGATTAAAAAGGAAGCTGAAAGAACATGCGGTGCCCCCATGTTTGGTTTTGGTAATTGATGACAATCTCTATGGACTAATGGTTGCCTTGAGTTATATTTGAAGGATTTGTCCATAGGCTTTTCTTGGAGTCCATTTGTTGGTTTCAAGGAGAGTTTGTGATGACCAAGGTGCTATTCAAGGAATTACCTAAAGAGTGGTCATGTGAGAGGTTGATCAATACTAAGTCAAAGAGTAAATCAAAGTGATCAACACACAAAGTGTATAAGATGTACCAAGGGATCAAGTGATCCCATGGTATGGTAAGCATTGTCCATTACGCTGGTATGCTAACCCATGGTATTCATGAGAGTTCTTTGTGGGGTTAGGTTGCGGTGTGCAAGTTCAAGTGGAGCATCACGAAGAGATCAAATGCTTGAAGCTTGTCGTCCATTGTGGTAACAATGGATTTGTGAAGATGTGCGGAAGAGTGGCTCGCCCATAGTGGAGTATGGGGGAGCAATCAACTAGTCTTCATCGATCCAACGCAATCAAGAAAGGTGGTCCAACTTGAGGGAGTCAAGATCATCATCATCTAGCTCAAGTGGACCTTGTGCAAGGCAAAGGTTTGCCCTTGATAGGTTTTCTATTTTACCAGTCTCATGGTGGTAGTTGCGAGACCGGGTTATAGGATCGATTGTCGTACTATTAAGGGGGGCTCTCATGAGTAGCTTGATCGTATCATTCGCAGAGAGCTCAAACAATTGCATCCTTGCATCATCTTTCTTGGTTCTTATTTGGTTCTCTTTGTGAGTCTTAGTGCTTTTGGTCATCTTGATGACAAGCTCGAGTTCATCGAAAAAGGAGTTCACATGCATCTTCTATGATGTTTTCGATGTTGGAGGTTATGCTGGTTCTTCTCTGTTGGAGGTTTTGATGCTACTCGTTGTCTTGTATCCAACAAGCTTGAGTTTGCTCAATTCGAAGTTCATTTGCGGAAGTTATGGTTTTATTGGATCCGTCTGTTGTCTTTAGCTGCGTTTTGAAGGCATCCAAGTGCTAAAGCCTCTGTGGCGTGCGGTAGTACTGCTCAAGGGAGCGGTAGTACCGCAGGGGTCAGCGGTAGTACCGCACCTCGTGAGCGGTAGTACCGCTGCCTCTAGCCCAGAACGCTGGCGCACACGGAAGTAGGCGCGGAAGTAATTTTTTACTTCCGCGCCCTACGCGGTAGTACCGCTCCTGGTGAGCGGTAGTACCACTGCCTCGTGTCCTAGCGCTATAGCGTGCGGTAGTAGACGCGGATGTAATTTTTTACATCCACCCTTATGCGGTAGTACCGCTCCCTGTGAGCGGTAGTACCATGCCGACTTTTTCTCGTAGCTAGCTCCAGCAGTTGTATGCGCGGCAGTTATTTTTTACATCTGTGGTCGCGCGGTAGTACCGCTCCTGCAGTAGTACTGCCCTGTTGCCCCTTTGCAGTGTTGTTTCATTAGGCTTCTGCCGCCCTAGCGGTAGTACCGCTCGTAGGAGCGGTAGTATCGCTATGTGCGGGTTGTGAGCATAACGGTAGGATTTTCCCCCACCTATAAAAGGGGGTCTTCTTCCCCAATGAACCTTATCCTTTTGAGCTCGTGTTCTTCCCCCATTGTTGACCTTCTTCGAGCTTGCTAACTCTCAATCCCTCCATGGATTCTTGCTAGTTTTTGAGGGAAAAGAGAGAGGAGATCTAGATCCACATTTCCACCAATCACTTTCTCCTCTATGTGAGGGGAACCCCTTGGATCTAGATCTTGGAGTTCTTGGTGTTCTCCTTCTTGTTCTTCCTCTCATTTTCCTCCCTAGCATTAGTTGCTTCGGTGGGATTTGAGAGAGAAGGACTTGGCCACTCCGTGTTCCCTTGCCATTCCATTTGGTGCATCGGTTTGAGTTCTCCACGGTGATACATGGAAGTTACAAGTTGAGAAGCTTATTACTCTTGGGTGCTTGGTACCCTTGAGCTTGTTCCTCTTGGGTGCTTGGGCGCCCTAGACAGTTGGTGGTGTTCGGAGCTCAATCATTGTGGTGTAAAGCTCCGGGCAAGTGTCAGGGTCTCCAATTAGGTTGTGGAGATTGCCCCGAGCAATTTGACGGGTACCGATGACCGCCCCCAAGGGTTGCCAAAGTGTATGGGTTCGGCAACCGCCCCCAAGGGTTGCCATTTGTACGGGTTCGGTGACCGCCCCCAAGGGTTGCAATTTGTACGGGTTCGGTGACCGCCCTCAAGGGTCCCTTAGTGGAATCATGGCATCTTGCATTGTGCGAGGGCGTGAGGAGATTACGGTGGCCCTAGTGGCTTCTTGGGGAGCATTGTGCCTCCACACCGCTCCAAACGGAAATTAGCACCCGCAAGGGTGTGAACTTCGGGATACATCGTCGTCTCCGCGTGCCTCGGTTATCTCTTCCCCGAGCTCTTTACTTATGCACTTTACTTTGTGATAGCCATATTGTTTCTTGTCATATATCTTGCTATCACCTAGTAGTTTATCTTGCTTAGCATAAGTTGTTGGTGCACATAGGTGAGCCTAGTTGTTGTAGGTTTTGTGCTTGACAAATTAACCGCTAGGTTTATTCCACATTTGTTCAAGCCTAAACTGTAATTATTTTAAAGCGCCTATTCACCCCCCCTCTAGGCGACATCCACGATCTTTCAGAAGCTTCTATGGGAGGACGGCCAGCGTCCACCCTATAATGCGCAAAAATTTCATTGGCCTCTTTCATTATAAATATGAACTCATGCGTGATACGTCTCCAACGTATATATAATTTATGAAGTATTCATGTTGTTATATTATCTATCTTGGATGTTTAATGGGCTTTTATATGTTGTTTTATATGATTTTTGGGACTAACCTATTAACCTAGAGCCCAGTGCCAGTTTCTGTTTTCTCCTTGTTTTTGAGTTTTGCAGAAAAGGAATACCAAACGGAGTCCAATTGACGTGCCAATTTTTGATGATTTTTTATGGACCAAAAGAAGACCACGGAGCATCGGAGTTGGGCCAGAAGAGTCCCGGGCTGCCCACGAGGGTGGGGGCGCGCCTACCCCCTGGGCGTGGGCCTGCCTCGTGGACAGCTCGGGCACCTCCTTGGCGTGAGGCCGACGCCAAAAATTCCTATAAATACAAAAACCTCGGAAAATTAACCTGGATCGAAAGTTCCGCCGCCGCAAGCCTCTGTAGCCACGAGAAATCAATCTAGGCCCTCTCCGGCACCCTGCCGGAGGGGGCCATCATCACCGGTGGCCATGGAGGAGTATCCCGGAGAGGCCATCATCGCCATGAAGGCCAAGGACCAGAGGGAGAACCTCTCCCCATCTAGGGAGGAGGCCATGGAGGAGGAAGCACAAGGGGGAGAACCTCTCCTTCTCTCTCTTGGTGGCACCGGAGTGCCATCGAGAGGGGAATCATCGCCACGGTGATCGTCTTCATCAACATCACCATCATCATCACCATCCTCATCTCTTTTACACGGTCCACTCTCCCGCACCCCGCTGTAATACCTACTTGAACATGGTGCTTTATGCCACATATTATGATCCAATGATGTGTTGCCATCCTATGATCTTTTGAGTAGATATCATTTGTCTTTGGGTTGATTGATGATCCAGATTGGTACGAGTTGTATGTTTTATTTTGGTGCTGTCCTATGGTGCCCTCCGTGTCGCGCAAGCGTGAGGGATTTCCGCTGTAGGGTGTTGCACTACGTTCATGATTCGCTTATAGTGGGTTGCTTGAGTGACAGAAGCATAAACCCGAGTAAGGGGGTTGTTGCGTATGGGATAAAGGGGACTTGATGCTTTAATGCTATGGTTGGGTTTTACCTTAATGATCTTTAGTAGTTGCGGATGCTTGCTAGAGTTCCAATCATACGTGCATATGATCCAAGAAGAGAAAGTATATTAGCTTATGCCTCTCCCTCATATGAAATTGCAATGACGACTACAGGTCTTGTTAACAATTGCCTAGGACAATTCCGCACACCGATCCATCATTATTCCACACTCGCTATTTATAATATTTAGTAATATATTCTAACTTTATGATAACAGCACCTACTTTTATATTTTAGCTCTCTGATACCATGCAAAGTTATCCTCTTCATACCCACAATGTAGTTTTATTTCTCGTTTCTAGTTGGAAGCAAATGTTCGGTGCACGTAGAGTCGTATCAGTGGCAGATAGGGCTTCACAGAATATTGATCTTACCTTTAGCTCCTTGTGGGTTCGACACTCCATACTTATCACTTCCACCTTTGGGAATTGCTACGATGATTCCCTGCACTTGGGGATTATCAATGTGCTAAAAAGATAGTAGCTGCTCGCTTAACAGAAGAATGCTCAATATTGGAAAATTCTAGAAAAATCCTTTGTATGCAAGGATGCATATGAATAAACTGTCTTTCAAGTTCAACTACGAGCAAAGATATAACATCCGCAAGACTACTAGTTCTATGAAGAATAGACCCACCCATAGTGGGCAGGGCACAAGCACAAGTAAAGAAATCTTGAATAACTCTTTTTCCAATAATATTACCACTACCAATCCGAAACTTTTTAGTGTGTAAAATAGTAGGTTCTTCATGAGGATCATCAAAAGCATCAAAGTTTCCCCCGGTATTACTATTATCCTTATCAATGATAACCTCCCCAGTTTCAGACATGATGGCTACAAATCGCACAAAGAGCGAACACACAAAAGGTAAGCAAAAAGAAGCGAACGGAAAAGGGCAAATAAAACGGCAAGGGTGAAGTGGGGGAGAGGAAAACGAGAGGCAAATGGCAAATAATGTAATGCGAGGGAGAAGAGTTTGTGATGGGTACTTGGTATGTCTTGACTTGAGCGTAGATCCCCAGCAACGGCGCCAGAAATCCTTCTTGCAACCTCTTGAGCATGCATTGGTTTTCCCTTGAAGAGGAAAGGGTGATGCAGCAAAGTAGCGTAAGTATTTCCCTTAGTTTTTGAGAACCAAGGTATCAATCCAGTAGGAGACTACACGCAAATCGCCTAGTACCTACACAAACAATCAAGAACCTTGCAACCAACGCGATAAAGGGGTTGTCAATCCCTTCACGGCCACTTGCAAAAGTGAGATCTGATAAAGATAATAAGATAAATATTTTTGGTATTTTTGTTGTATAGATTGAAAAGTAAAGATTGCAAAATAAACGGCGATAGAAATTGGCAAGTTGACGATAAACTAATATGATGTAAAATAGACCCGGGGGCCATAGGTTTCACTAGTGGCTTCTCTCATGATAGCATATATTACGGTGGGTGAACAAATTACTGTCGAGCAATTGATAGAAAGCGCATAGTTATGAGAATATCTAGCCATGATCATGAACACAGGCATCGCATCCGTGTCAAGTAGACCGAAACGATTCTGCATCTACTACTATTACTCCACACATCGACCGCTATCCAGCATGCATCTAGAGTATTAAGTTCATAAGAACAGAGTAATGCATTTAGCAAGATGACATGATGTAGAGGGATAAACTCAAGCAATATGATATAAACCCCATCTTTTTATCCTCGATGGCAACAATACAATACGTGCCTTGCTGCCCCTGCTGTCACTGGGAAAGGGCACCGCAAGATTGAACCCAAAGCTAAGCACTTGTCCCATTGCAAGAAAGGTCAATCTAGTAGGCCAAACTAAACCGATAGTTCGAAGAGACTTGCAAAGATATCAAATCACGCATATAAGAATTTAGAGAAGAATCAAATATTGTTCATAGATAATCTTGATCATAAACCCACAATTCATCTGATCACACACCGCAAAAAGTATTACATCGAATAGATCTCCAAGAACATCGAGGAGAACTTGGTATTGAAAACCAAAGCGAGAGAAGAAGCCATCTAGCTAATAACTATGGGCCCGAAGGTCTATGGTAAACTACTCACACATCATCGGAGAGGCTATGGTGTTGATGTACAAGCCCTCTGTGATCGAATCCCCTTTGGCAGTTCGCCGGAAAAGGCCCCAAGATGGGATCTCACGGGTACAGAAGGTTGCGGCAGTGGAAAAGTGGTTTCGTGGCTCCCCTGGATGTTTTTAGGGTATAAGAGTATATATAGGCGAAAGAAGTAGGTCGGTGGAGCTACGAGGGGCCCACGAGGGTGGGGGCGCGCCCTCCTGCCTCGTGGCCGCCTTGTTGTGTCTCTGACTTCCACTCCAAGTCTCCTGGATTGCGTTTGTTCCAAGAAAGATCCTCGCGAAGGTTTCATTCTGTTTGATATTCCTTTTCTGCGAAACACTGAAATAGGCAAAATAACAGCAACTGGCACTGGGCCTCCGGTTAATAGGTTAGTCCCAAAAATAATATAAATGAGCATATTAAAGCCCATTAAACATCCAAAACAGATAATATAATAGCATGGAACAATCAAAAATTATGGATGTCTTGGAGACGTATCAAGGATACACAGTCCTCAAGTGTAACAAGTCTTCAGGTCACGCAGACACAAAGACTTCAGTGATGCCTAACACTCTTTGGCTCTGGGTGTTTTGGGCTTTGTCCTCACAATGATCTCTCTCTCAAATGCTTCGGAGGTGGGTTGCTCTCAAACGACAAAAGCCATGCACTAACTCTGCGCAGCCACCAATTTATGGTGTAGGGGGTGGTCTATTTATAGCTAGGAGGCAACCCGACCTGATTTGTCCGAAATGACCCTGGGTCACTAAGGAACCGACACGTGTCCAACAGTCAGATTTCAAACACACGCGGCAGCTTGACTTGGGCCACAAGTAAAGCTGGCTCATCCAGCTCTGGATAAGATTTGCTCTCATTGTCTTCGCTCGAAGACATAGGATTTTGGTTGAGCATCACTTCAGTCACTCTGACTTTGTTCACTTGGACCCCACTTAACAGTACGGTGGTTCCTATGACTCAACAAAGAAGAAAAGAAAACTACGAAACAACTATGTCTTCGCACTCCATAGTCTTCACATGAATGTCTTCTCATGTCATGATCTTCACTGTGAATGTCTTCACAAACCACCATTGTCTTCAATGTCTTCACACATTTTTAGGGGTCATCTCTGGTAGGTAAACCGAATCAATAAGGGACTACTACCTGTGTTATCCTGCAATTCTTACAAACACATTAGTCCCTCAACCAAGTTTGTCGTCAATACTCCAAAACCAACTAGGGGTGGCACTAGATGCACTTACAATCTCCCACTTTTTGGTGATTGATGACAAACTGGTTGAAGTTTTCAACGAGGATAAAAGTATGTGAAAGTTAAGGATTAAGGCATTGTCTTCATAAGTTGCAAAAGGCTCCCCCTAAAGATGTGCATATAAGTAGTTTGCTTTTGAATGCAAATGCACATGGCAGGTTTTACTTTGTGGAAATCCTCTTCAATTTAATTATGAAGACAATTCATCATGCATATACAAGGATAATGAAGATAATGACATGCATAATGAGAAATGGGCATCTGTAGTATGACTTCATGCGGAATTTATCACCGCATCACAAAGTAGCAGCAAGAGTAGCAAACGACCATCAAGTTTAAGTGTTACAACTCAAAAGCCAAATAGTTTCAAAATGAGAGTTGTAAGAACTTAGCAAAAAATAAAGCAACCACCAATATGGACCCGCTTGAAGACTATCAACCCCATATGCGTCTCCCCCTTTTGTCAGTAATGACCAAAAAGGTTTGAAGACATAGAGGATCTACTCATTCCCAGCTGGAGTAGAATATGGAGCAGGGTCGTCATTGGAGTTTGGTGGTGCAGAAGGGCCTGACGCAGTATCGTGATGTAGTGCAGGCAAGGTTGGTGAAGTGGCGTCGTCTTCTTCATCAACGACTCTGGCAACAACAGTTGCAGCCGAAGATGAATGCTCAGAATCTTCAATTGAGGGAGTGCGACGCTAGCTTGCATTTTGAGGAGGCCTAGAGTCAAACTTGAAATTCTCTGTGAAGCCATCTTCGCGTAGGTCTTCTTCAGGACATAGCATTGTGAGGCTCTTCCAGGACCGCCTACAGGCTTCATGTGCAACAAATGAGTTCTTGGTGGCCAAGTTGTGAATTCGATTGACATCCACCAAGAGACTCTGCATCTGGCGCTTCAGCCAGTCATGATGCCTATCCTGCTTTTGATGCAAAGCCACCAGAAGCTCACGGTCATTGAGGACACGAGGACGCTTCTAAGGCCTTTGAGCTATGGTGCTTGCAGTGGCTTCAGTATTGGCTTGGTGTGGTATGCGCAGGTTGCCAGCCAGAGGATATGTGGGAGTTGCAACATTTGGCACAAGAATCCCTTCAATAGGCTGTGTGAAGCTTTGGAATTCTGCATTCTAAAGGTGGAGTGGCTTCTTGGCAGGCTCGGGGTAGATGGCTTCAATAGACATATCAACTTCAGGCAGAAAGACGACATGGTTGTGCACTGACGACTGATAGTCCATGGTGGAATGAAGCTTAATCAAGCGCATCACCCATGGGGCATAGAATTTCAGACCAAACAGATCAATTCCAGAAGTAGCAAGTTGTCTGATGAAGAAATTTCGAGTGTTGAACCTGATGCCGTTGATGATATAGAATACCAAAGTCTTCATGGCGCCTTCAAGTTTGGCTACAGAAGAATTTCCCTTGATAGGCCAGAGAGTACGCCTCAGAATATGGTATATTGTGCGTGCCAAGTACCCAAGGTCCTTGACAAAGTACTCCTTTGGGTATTCAGCGTCTTGTGGCAATGGCTTCATCATGCTAAGCATTTGGCTCATATTTGGCTCAGGCTTCTGAAAAATGCTCTGCAGCTCATTCTAATGAAGCCGACAACCAGGTTCGTATAACTCACCTAGAGTGGGCAGGGAAGTAAGCTCGAGGATATCTTGGGCTTTGGCTTCGTAATGTACATCACATGTCATCCACTCAAGGATCCAAGTCTTCGGATCCCTGTTGTAGCCTCGAATGTGTAGTGTGGCGTAGAACTACAGCAGAAGCTCTTCGTTCCAATGCTCCTTGTCAGTCACAAAGGGCAGAAGACCAACATCCCGAAAGCAGTCAAGAGCCTCTTCAAGACATGGCAGCCCAGCCATAGCATCACAATCCAGACGCTTGTGTGGAAAGATCCAGTCTTGGTTGTACATGATGCAAGAGTAATAGCTTCGCTGTTGATGGCTCCAAAATCTGTCAGAGGTGATCTTGGGCTTCGTGTATGGGTTCTTGGCGTTGTCAAAGAAAGTATTGTGCTCTGAAGTTGAGCACGCTGAATAAGCCCTGAGTGGTGACAACACTTGGAAGCCTTGGCAGACGTGGCTTTGGCTTTTGAACTTGATGCCTCTGCTCCACATGATAGTCATATTGTGGCCCAGGAGCAGTGGGTGGAACCATAATCGGCCATCTAACTGTGACAAGCTCACCATCACGATTGAATGCATGTTCCATGGTATGAGGCCTTGGAGGAGGAACGGCGCCACCCGAGGTGATTGGCGTCACAGTGGCTTCAACATTCACATTGGCTTCGGGCTTCACATTATCTTCAGCCATGATAGTGTCATTGGCTTCAGTGGCGTTGTTTGTGGCAGCCTCAGTGTTTTCAACCTCCATCTGTTCAACGACTGGAGGGTCGGGCACGATCACATTCTCTTCAAGAATGACTGGATCACTGGCAGGGGGTGTGGCTACTCTTTCTTCTTCTCTTTCTTCATCGGCTGATGCAGCCGAAATGTCTTCAGCAGTCTTGGCTTCTGACTCTGAGGCAGACGCAGAAGGAGTGGCTTCAGGAAACACTTGACGTGCTACAGAGCTAGTGTGTTGCACTTCTTCTTCTGGAATGCTCGACATGGAGACCTGTGGCCTGAGGCCTTTGCGAAGCCTGCAAAATGTTGGCAACGCCTTTGGAGAAGGAGTGGTCTCCATGTAGTTGTCATCATCAAGTACCGAAGAGGTGACTTGAGCAGGTGGACTACGTGGTGTTTCATCTTGCACAGGGGTGTCTTGTTGTTGGCGCTTAGCCCATGAGTCATCTTGAGCAATTGGCGTCAATGGACGACCGATGCTAATAAGTTCACTGCTCGTTGGAGCAGGCGATGATACCGACTAGGGCTCAAGCTGAGGAAGGACTTCATCATCATGCACATTGTCTTCATGACCAATGTCTTCAGTTGCATTGGGGTCAACAGCTGGAACTTCTTCACTTGCTTGAGCCTCTGTGGAAGCAGGCTCATGAATCACAAGGCGACGTTCTTGGTTGGTTGAAGCAGGAAGAGCAACTGAGATAGGTTCAACTATGAGGGGCTCTGGGGCAGCAGTATGCTCTTTCTTTGAAGACTTTGAAGCCTTTGTCTTCAATTTCTTCTTGGAGGGAGCATCATCAGATGTATTCTTGAGCTTCCTCTTCCTGGCTTCGGCTTCAGCATGCCTGGTTTTCTTCATCTCTGAAGCTGCTGAGGTGACCTTTGGCTTCGAGCCAGTCATACTGGCAATGAAGACTATGCTTGGTCGTTCCTGCCGTTGAGCTTCAGGTTGGGCGTCAGCAGACTTCTTCTTTTGCTTGGCAGCCATCCCGGGGTTGATGCCAGGATGCCCAAGAGTCTTTCTCTTCTCAGCTTCATTATGATATTGAACACATTTCTGAGCATAGTACTTCATACGCTGGCGTGAGCCTTTGGCTTCTTCACGCTTCTCGTGGAATTCAGCCTTGAGATCATACAACATCTTCTTGAAGATTTGCACATCAGCCACACTAAGCTTGGCCATGTTCTTCTTGAAATGCGCCTTCTCATGATCAATCTTGTTCTTGAGCTCGACGATTTTTTGAGCTAAGGCCAATTCATTTGCAATGGCTCCATGAAATGTGACGCTGATGTCTACTGGCAGCTGCAGGTCATCAATACTGATACTCTGGTTGTCAAACTATTCATCAATGAAGTTATTCAAAATATCAACATCAAAGAGGGGCAGATCATTGAAGATCTCTGCCTCTTGCTTGCTCTTGATCAGCATCTCTAGAGCTTCATCACCAAGATCCTCATTGCACAGAACGGCAGCAGGAGTCAGGTTGTGCCCAAAAATTTTCTTGGCCTGTTTGATCTTCTTGGTCCTCTTGGACACACGAGATAGGTCTTCAGACTGCACACTGGGTTCAGGAGGTGCAACCTTCAATGGCTTCACCATCGAAGCGGTTGGTGCTGCAGAGGGCTTTGAAGCTTTCGTCTTCTTCTGCTTCGGTGGCGCAGGAGCATCTTCAGAGTCTGCGTCATCTGCAGACTGATCCATCGTGGCCCTTTGAGCAGCAATGTGGGGAGGAGCCCATCGAAGCTATTGAAGGGGCCAATGACATTGGGATTGGCTTCATGTGTGCCATCCTGTCTTGGAGCAGACGGACCAGGGTTGAAGTTGAGTCTGAAAGCTTTCCTGTTCTTTGCAGCTGATTCCTTAGCAAACTGAAAGTTGCGCTTGAAGAGATTGTCGTCACGACACCATAACAAAGATGATGGGTCGGAATTTTCAGGTTGCGGTCCTCGGACCATGTAAGGATAGAAACCTTGAGCAATGGCTTCAGGCTTCGACTTGGGTTGCAGATTCTTGTATAGAATATCGCCCCAAGGGCGCTTGATTGCATTTTTCTCAGCATATTCAGCAGTGACAAAGTTGTACTTGAACCACTGTTCTTCCCAATATCTTCGGATCCATTGGATCTGGGTCTTGCGCTAATTGTAGTTCTCCTCAGGATCAGTCTTGTACAGTTCATGCAGATCCGGAGGCAGATCTAGAGCGGTATTTCCACGGTGCTGTCTGCCACCCTTTCTAGCAGATTTCTCAGTGGCCATGATATTCAGACAGATAGGCTTCAGAACAGTGAAAGGCTTCCGTCTACTTGTCAAGCAAGAACTGACTTCAGGGGAGTGAATATGATGCTGTGAATTCTGCAAATGAATGCAGACTATGAGAACCAAGGGATTCTCCCACAGACATGTACCTGTGACAGCATTAGAGATGCGAGGGAAGGGGAAGAGGTCATGTGGATTCTCAGAAGGTTTTGAAGATAAATCCGTTTGAAGATATTGACCTCACAGTACGAAGACATTCACTTATTTGAAGTGAGTTCGTTCCAGATTTGTACGAATCCATGAATAAGTACAAGTGAGGAATCTAACTAGTTATGAAGCATAAGTGAACATACTTTGCAAGATATGAGATTCAGAAGGAGACAGATCCAGATTTGGAAGTGTAGAAACCACTTTTGGTTGAAGTGGATGGATTTGACAGATCAAAAAGACTGTAAAAAGTGAGATTTATTTACCACAGACGAACTGCTAGATGAGGCAGATGGGAAGCCGAGCAGTCCAATCTCCCGCGCCCTAACTTGGCGGCGGAAGACACCTACGGCGGCGGCGGAGAAGACGAGGTCCGCAGCCGGCGTGAGGACGGCGTCAAAGAGGCCGCGGCAGCTAAGCGCTTCGTCTCCGGTGTCGACGCGAGCTAGCGGTGGCGCTAGGGTTTGAGCGAGGTGGCGAGGTGGGAGAGGAGATAATGACCACACTGGATGCGTATTTATAAGGTAAGGGGCTGCGCAGCGTAATTACGCAGGTGCCCCTGGTGGTCCACATCTGATGGATACATGGCATGCATGCAACTCATTGGAAGTTGTTCCATGTTCCCACGCACGCCTGGTTTGTCGGGTGGTCGTTCCGGCTTCTCCGGTATTCAGGCAAAAGAGATATAACATTGAAAGCAGTTTTAAATGTGTGTCTCTGTATCTTCAGCTGACAAGGACCCAGTGAAGACATTCGACACGTTTCAACAAAATACATATGACTAGATAGATAGAATTTGAGGAAGAAGCACAGAAGGGGTTAGGGTCCGATCACATTCACATAGTTCAGAAAATGGCAAGTTTGAGGACATAGCTATAAGTGAATGTTGTAGAGGACAGAACACGCATATACACACACACACACACATCATAAAAAGACCAAATCAACATTGCGAAGATAAACCTTGAAGTCAAAACAATGTTGAAGACAAACCAAATGCAAAGATAATGCAATCATGACGCCAAATGGAAATCTTCGAGAAAGTTTGGTGGTGGCGTTACCCATCGTATAGGAAGTATTAGACCCAGACACGACGCACAATTATCATGGCGCTCCGAAGTCAAATTCCGCATTAATGTATTCACACTTAGAGTGTACGTCTTTATTGATTGAAGATATACGTTACTTCGTGTGTTGCACATCTAAGTCATCAACATGCACAAGTGTTAGGATGTGTGTCCAATCACAGGACATTTGAGGATTCTAAGATATTTAGCTCACATCGTAACTTGCAAAACCTTTTCTCATCCAAGGGCTTTGTGAAGATATCTGCCAATTGCTCTTCAGTGTTGACGTGAATGATATCAATATCTTCCTTCATGACATGATCTCTGGGAAAGTGATGACGGATCTGAATGTGCTTTGTCTTCGAGTGCTGAACTGGATTGTTGGCAATCTTGATGGCGCTTTCATTGTCGCAGTAAAGTGGCACATGCTTCAGGTGGATGCCATAGTCCTTGAGGGTTTGCTTCATCCATAGAAGCTGAGCGCAGCAAGATCCAGCAACAATGTATTCAGATTCAGCAGTGGAGAGTGATACACAGTTCTGCTTCTTTGAAGACCAACAGACAAGAGATCGTCCAAGAAAGTGGCATGTGCCTGATGTGGACTTGCGATCAACCTTGTCACCAGCATAATCAGCATCTGAGAATCCAACTAGATCAAACTCTGAGCCCTTTGGATACCATAATCCTAGTGTTGGGGTGTAAGCCAAATATCGAAGAATTCGCTTCACAGCTAAGTGATGCGATTCCTTTGGTGCCGCTTGGAATCGGGCACACATGCAAACGCTAAGCATTATATCAGGCCTAGATGCACATAAGTAGAGTAAAGAACCAATCATGGAGCGGTATACCTTTTGATCGAACTCTTTACCATTGTCGTCGGGGCCCAATTGGCCTTTGGTTGGCATTGGCGTCGTGTACCCTTTGCAGTCTTGCATTCCAAACTTCTTCAGGCAATCTTTGAGATATTTTTCTTGTGAAATGAAGATGCCATTGCTCTGCTGACGGATTTGAAGACCAAGGAAGAATTTCAGCTCACCCATCATGGACATCTGATATTGCTCTTGCATCATATGCCCAAACTCATCACTGTATCTCTTGTCAGTGCAGCCGAAGATAATGTCATCCACATAGATTTGGCATACAAACAGTTCACCATCATATGTCTTCGTGAAGAGAGTGGGATCTAGAGAACCAGGTTTGAAGCCTTTGCTCTTCAGGAAGTCTTTGAGTGTGTCATACCAAGCTCGAGGTGCTTGTTTGAGGCCATACAGTGCCTTGTTGAGCTTGTATACCATGTCAGGACGCTTTGGGTCTTCAAAACCAGGTGGTTGTGCAACATACACTTCTTCTTCAATTTTTCCGTTGAGAAAGGCACTCTTTACATCCATTTGGTACAAAAGAATGTTGTTGTGGTTGGCATAGGCTAGCAGTATATGAATGGCTTCAAGCCTAGCCACAGGAGCAAAAGTTTCATCGAAGTCAATCCCTTCAACTTGTGTGTAACCTTGAGCAACGAGACGAGCCTTGTTTCTGACAACTTGACCATGCTCATCTTGTTTGTTGCGATAGATCCATTTGGTGCCGATAATATTGTGCTTGCGAGGATCTGGACGCTTAACCAGCTCCCATACATTATTAAGCTCGAACTGTTGAAGCTCTTCCTGCATAGCTTGAATCATTCAGGTTCCATGAAGGCTTCATCAACTTTCTTGGGTTCAGATATAGAGACAAATGCAAAGTTCCCACAGAAATTTGCTAGCTGTGTTGCTCTTGAACGAGTGAGTGGACCAGGTGCATTGATGCTATCAATCATCTTCTCAATCTGTACTTCATTTGCAACATGAGGATGAACTGGACAAAGATTCTGCCCTTGCTGATCATTGTCTTCATCTTTAGCATTGGCTTCAGGCTGAGCAGTGTCTTCGGGCTGATTAGGTGCAGAAATGATGATTTCCTCTTCAGCCTATGCCTCTGAAAGTATGATTTCTCTAGTACCCATAAGCTTGATAGATTCACTTGGAGTAGCTTCATCTAGAACATTTGGCAGGTGCTCTCTTTGTGAGCTGTTAGTCTCATCGAACCGCACATCCACAGTTTCAACCACTTTGTAGTGAAAGAGGTTGAAGACTCTGTCCGTAGCCAAGCATAAAACCTTCATGTGCTTTCGGTGCAAATTTTGAAGTGTGATGTGGATCCTTGATCCAGCACCTAGCACCAAATACTCTGAAATAGCTAACGTTTGGCTTCTTCCAGTTGGAGCTCATATGATGTCTTCTTTAGAAACTTGTGAAGATAAACACGGTTGATGATGTGGCATGCAGTATCAATGGCTTCAGGCCAGAACTTCCTTGGAGTCCTGTACTCATCAAGCATCGTCCATGCCATCTCAATGAGGGTTCTGTTCTTGCGCTCCATGATGCCATTCTGCTGAGGTGTGTATGGAGCTGAGAACTCATGTGTGATGCCCAATGTATCAAGATAAGTGTCGAGGCCGGTGTTCTTGAATTTTGTGCCGTTGTCACTTATGATGTGCTTGATCTTGATGCCATAGTTGGTCATGGCACGATTGGCGAATTGTTTGAAGACATCCTGCGCTTCAGTCTTGTAGAGAATTATGTGCACCCATGTATATCTTGAGTAATCATCAACAATGACGGAACCATAGAGGCAAGTAGTGGTAGTGAGGGTAGAGTAGTGAGTAGGGCCAAATAAGTCCATGTGAAGTAGCTTGAAGGGGCGTGTCGTCGTCATGATTGTCTTCGAGGGATGCTTGGCCCGAGTCATCTTTCCAGCTTCGCAGACACCACATAGATGATCCTTCTTGAACTTGACGCCCTCGATGCCTATGACATGCTTCTTCTTCGCGAGAGTGTGTAAGTTCCTCATGCCCGCATGCCCTAGCCTCCGATGCCAGAGCCAGCACTCTGAAGCTTTTGCTAGAAGACATACGACCAACTGTGGTCCTGCAGAGAAATCTACCATATACAAATTGTCCTTTCGATATCCTTCGAAGACTAGAGATTTGTCAGATTCCATAAGTACAAGGCAACGATATTTTCCAAATATCACAATCATGTTCAGATCACAAAGCATTGAGACAGACATTAAGTTGAAACCAAGGGATTCAACAAGCATCACTTTATCCATGTGCTGATCCTTTGAGATTGCAACTCTACCTAGGCCCAATACCTTGCTTTTACCAGTGTCAGCAAATGTGATGTGACTTTTGTCAGACGGATGTAGGGTTGAATCCATAAGAAGACTTCGATCACCAGTCATGTGGTTAGTGCATCCACTGTCCATTATCCACTCAGAAGCCTTTGGTGTCATACCCTACAGTGCAGTTTGGGGGATAGGCTTCACCAAGGGAAATGTGAAGCATAAACATTTGACGAACAAGCATATTATGAAAGTTCAGATCCTGGTTAGGGTAGATAGGATGTTTGTCAAGAAATCCTGGGACGAAATACATAGTAAGACCATTCTGGCATTTTATCTTGCGTCCCACAAGATGTTTTAGGTCCCCAGCATAAGCATCAGAAGCCTTTGATTTCCGGCTGGAGACCTTTCCCTGCAAAAGAGAGTTAATTTTTCTTAACCACCCACATCTTCAGGGGTGGCTTAGAAGCAATGAGTCTAAGTGCAACATCTGAGAACTTTGGCTTTGGAGCCCTAGAAAATAGCCTTGCCGGAGGTGAATAATACTCATAAGAATAAGCAGGAAAGTTCTTGGTCTTATGAACATAGCGGTTTGATGAAACACGCTCATATTCATAAGTCTGAGTATGGTTTCCCTGCAAAACATTGGCGTTAGGGTGACTCTGGTGAGTCCTTGTCTGTATGAAGCCTTTGGACCATATGAAGCCTTTGGTCTGGGGTTTGTCTTCTTCCCAGGTGGTGTCATGATGAAATTCACAGGAAGCTTCTCAAGACAACTTTTGGGCACCCAGATCTTCTTCAAAGGTGGTCCATTCCTGTAGTTAGTACCAATATACCTGGCAAACACTTGACCATTCTGATTCTTAAACAGTTTATAGTTTGCATCAAAGGATTCATCAATGATAATCGGGTTAGCACAAGTGAAGCCAGATAAGGTAGACGGATCCACTGAAGGTCCCTTTGCAGCAACCCATGTGGTTATGGGGTACTGCTCAGGCTTCCAGTATGAGCCATCAACATTCATTTTCCTCTCGAACCCAACACCCTCTTTCCTAGGGTTTCGGTTCAGAATCCGTTTCTTGAGGACATCGCATAGTGTCTGATGCCCTTTGAGGCTTTTGTACATCCCTGTTTCAAGCAATGTCTTCAACCTGGCATTCTCATCAGCAATAGTAGTGGTATCCTCAATAGAGGGGTTAGTTACCACATCAGCAGTTGAAGATATTGCAACAGTAGCAGCAGTAGAACATTCAGCAACAGAGACAACATTATCACGCTCAAGACATTTTAGACATGGTGGCTCAAACCTTCCTGAGCGGAACTGATCTGTTGAGCGCAGAGTGACTCGTTCTCCTTTTGAAGATCTTCATGAGTCGCTCTCATGTTCTCAAGTTCTTGCTTCCTTTGAAGATAATCATAGGAAAGCTTCTCATGAGTAGCTGAGAGTGTTTCATGACGACTTTCAAGTTCCTCGTACCTAACATGAAGATTTTTAATGTCTTCAATTAAGGACTGAGTTCGAGTCATTTCCGCGTCCAACAGGTCATCGCTTTTGTCTAGCAACTTTTGAATATGTTCCATAGCAGTTTGTTGTTTAGTTGCAATTTTAGCAAGTGTTTTGTAGCTAGGTTTAGATTCACATTCAGAGTCATCTTCACTTGATGTTTGAAAGTAAGCATCATGTGAGTTTACCTTGGCACCATGTGCCATGAAGCAGTAGATAGGAGCAGAGTCATCCTCATCATCAGCGTTGGTGACGAGGCCATTGTCTTCAGTGTTGAAGATGGACTTAGCGACATAAGCTGAAGCTAGAGCCAGGCTTGCCACGCCTGAATCGGACTCCTCCTCAGACTCCATCTACGCCTCCTCAGAAGCAGACTCCTCCTCTGAACCCATCTCCTTGCTAACAAACGCACGAGCCTTGCTGTATGAGCTCTTCTTGTGAGATGAAGACTTTGAAGAAGACTTTGAGGATTTCTTCTTCTTCTTGTCATCAGAATCATATTCCTTGCTCTTCTTATTCTTCTTCTTCTTCTTGGTCTCATTGTCCCATTGAGGACACTCAGAGATGTAGTGACCAGGTTTCTTGCATTTGTGGCATGTTCTCTTCTTGTGGTCACGAGTGGAGGCTTCATCATTTCTTGAGCTGGATCTTGAAGACTTTCTGAAACCTGTCTTCTTGGAGAACTTCTGGAACTTCTTCACGAGCATAGCTAACTCCTTTCCAATGTCTTCAGGATCCCCAGAACTACAGTCAGATTGTTCTTCAGATGAGGACACAACCTTTGCCTTCAAAGCCCGGGTTCGACCATAGTTGGGGCCATAGATGTCTCTCTTCTCAAATAACTGGAACTCATGTGTGTTGAGCCTCTCAAGTATGTCAGACGGATCGAGATCTTTGAAGTCGGGACGCTCTTGAATCATCAGGGCCAGGGTGTCAAATGAGCTGTTGAAAGAACATGCGGTGCCCCCTTGTTTGGTTTTGGTAATTGATGACAATCTCTATGGACTAATGGTTGCCTTGAGTTATATTTGAAGGTTTTGTCCATAGGCTTTTCTTGGAGTACATGTGTTGGTTTCAAGGAGAGTTTGTGTCGACCAAGGTGCTATTCAATGAATTACCGAAAAGATTGGTCTTGTGAGAGGTTGATCAAGACTAAGTCAAAGAGTGAATCAAGTTGATCAACACACAAAGCATAGAAGATGTACCGAGAGGGATCAAATGATCCCATGGTATGGTAAGCATTGTCAATTACGCTTTGTGTACTAACCCATGGTCTTCGTGAGAGTTCTTTGTGGGGTTAGGTTGCGGTGTGCAAGTTCAAGTGAAGCATCACGGAGAGATCAAATGCTTGAAGCTTGCCGTACATTGTGGTGACAATGGACTTGTGAAGATGTGCGGAAGAGTGGCTCACCCATAGTGGAGTATTGGGGAGCAATCAACTAGTCTTCATCGAGCCAACGCAATCAACAAAGGTGGTCCAACTTGAGGGAGTCAAGATCGTCATCATCTAGCTCAAGTGGACCATGTGCAAGGCATAGGTTTTCCCTTGATAGGTTTTCTATTTTACCGATCTCATGGTGGTAGTTGGGAGACCTGGTTCTAGGATCGTTTGTCGTACTATCAAGGGGGGCTCTCAAGTTGGTAGCTTGATCGTATCGTTAGTAGAGAGCTCAAACCATTGCATCCTTGCATCATGTTTCTTGGTTCTTGTTTGGTTCTCTTTGTGAGTCTTAGAGCTTATGGTCATCTTGATGACAAGCTTGAGTTCATGGAAAACGGAGTTCGCATGCGTCTTCTATGATGTTTTCGGTGTTGGAGGTTTTACCGGTCTTATCCGAGGAAGGGTTCCCACCATTTTCTTATGGGCCTTTTCTCATTTTCTTCTTATTGATTTTTCTATCAAGATTGTGTTAGCCCATGTCGTTAGCTTCCAACAAACTTGGTTTCGTTGAATTCGAAGTCCGTTTGCAGAAGTTGTGGCTGTTTTGGTAAAGGCTGCAGCGGTACTACCGCGGCTAGAGCGGATGTAAATTTTTACTACCGCTCCAGAGCGGTACTACCGCGGCTCCTGAGCGGTATTACCGCTCCGGAGCTGTACTACCGCGGCTCCTGAGCGGTAGTACCGCTTCGGACCAAAATCTCGTGTTTTGCTCAGCGGAGGTAGGCACGGAAGTATTTTTTAGTACCGCTCGCAAGCAGTAGTACCGCTAACATTTGCGGTAGTACCGCTATCCCTAGCGGTAGTACCGTGAGGTCGAGCGGTAGTACCGTGAGGTCGAGCGGTAGTACCGTGAGGACGAGCGGTAGTACCGCTCCGGCGGTTCTACTGGCCTTTTGCCTCCTCGCTGTTGTTTTTTGAAGGGGTTCTACCGCCCTAGCGGTAGTACCGCTCCTTGGAGCGGTAGTACCGCTCTATGCGGGTTGTGAGCATAACGGTTGGATTTTTTCCCACATATAAAAGGGGGTCTTCTTCCCCATTGAACCTTATCCTTTGAGCTCGTGTTCTTCCCCCATTGTTGACCTTCTTCGAGCTTGCTAACTCTCAATCCCTCCATGGATTCTTGCTAGTTTTTGAGGGAAAAGAGAGAGTAGATCTAGATCCACATTTCCACCAATCACTTTCTCCTCTATGTGAGGGGAACCCCTTGGATCTAGATCTTGGAGTTCTCCTTCTTGTTCTTCCTCTCATTTTCCTCCCTAGCATTAGTTGCTTCGGTGGGATTTGAGAGAGAAGGACTTGGGCACTCCGTGTGCCCTTGCCATTGCATTTGGTGCATCGGTTTGAGTTATCCACGGTGATACGTGGAAGTTACAAGTTGAGAATCTTATTACTCTTGGGTGCTTGGTACCCTTGAGCTTGTTCCTCTTGGGTGCTTGGGCGCCCTAGACGGTTGGTGGTGTTCGGAGCTCAATCATTGTGGTGTGAAGCTCCGGGCAAGCGTCGGGGTCTCCAATTAGGTTGTGGAGATTGCCCCGAGCAATTTGACGGGTTTCGGTGACCGCCCCCAAGGGTTGCCAAAGTGTACGGGTTCGGTGACCGCCCCCAAGGGTTGCCATTTGTACGGGTTCGGTGACCGCCCTCAAGGGTCCCTTAGTGGAATCACGGCATCTTGCATTGTGTGAGGGCGTGAGGAGATTATGGTGGCCCTAGTGGCTTCTTGGGGAGCATTGTGCCTCCACACCGCTCCAAACGGAGATTAGCATCCGCAAGGGTGTGAACTTCGGGATACATCATCGTCTCCGCGTGCCTCGGTTATCTCTTACCCGAGCTCTTTACTTATGCACTTTACTTTGTGATAGCCATATTATTTCTTGTCATATATCTTGCTACCACCTAGTAGTTTATCTTGCTTAACATAAGTTGTTGGTGCACATAGGTGATCCTAGTTGTTGTAGGTTTTGTTCTTGACAAATTAACCGCTAGGTTTATTCCGCATTTGTTCAAGCCTAAACCGTAATTATTTTAAAGCGCCTATTCACCCCCCTCTAGGCGACATCCACGATCTTTCAATTGGTATCAGAGCCTCGTCTCTCTTTGTTAGGCTTAACCGCCTAGAGTGTAAAGATGTCGACTAGGGGATTAGGATTCTCTGACACTCTTAGTTTCGATGGCCCAAATTTTGATGTTTGGGTAATTCGCATGCTTAATCTCTTTAGGGTCATGGACCCAAATTTAGAGCAAATTATAGATATGGGTTTTTCTCCTCCAAAGGATCCCCAAAGATTATCTTTAGAGGATGAGAAAAACTCTTATCTCAATGCTCAAGCTTCTAATGTGCTTTTCGATGCTTTGAGCAATGTAGTTATATTTCAACTCATGCCGTTCCGGGATGCTCATGAGTTGTGGACAAAGCTTCAAGATAAATATGGTGTGTCCAAGTTTTGTGGGGATGATCGTTCTCCCTCGACCTCCGGCCGTGTTGTGTTCTCAACTTCTTCTACTTCACCTACATGTGGTTTGCCACAAGGTAATGACATGGTGAGTAGTGGTGTTCATTGCAATGATGATAGTGGGCTCATTGTTGATAATCCTTCATCACTTTCTTATTGCAATGCTTCGTCTTTGGACTTTAGCACTTCGAGCACTCCAAATGTTTCACATGCTTGTGTTGATAGTCCTTGCATATCATGTAGAAATTGCTTGACTAAATCTCATGATGATATGCTTGCTATATCTTGTTGCCATGATGAAAATGTATGTATTTCCTCGAGTTGTTGTGCTAACAATGTAGAGGAAACCCAACACTCCATGGAACAAGATGTGGTCTTGGATGGTGCTTCAAGGGATCCTAAATCATCATTTATTGCATTTTGCCTTATGGCCAAGGCTTCAAAGGTATCTCCCACTTTGAATCCCAATATATCTTGTGATGATATTGATGATGGCAAGAGTGATGAAGATGTTGATTATGATGAAGAGAATGATGATGTTGCCTCCTTAAAAATTAAGGGGAAATGATTTTTAAAGCTCTTCTTAAGAATAAAATTGCTCGTTCTAACTTCATGGAAATCATGTCTATTGCTATTGAGGGCAAGAAATATATTGATCAGTTGGAATCTCGTCTTGAGGATCATGAGGTCACCATTGATAAAATGGAAGGTCATGAGCGTGATTACGCTAATGAGATTGCGGACCTCTCTCAAGCTCTTGAACTTGAACAAACCACCAAGGAATCTCTTGAGGAGACTTTTGCTCTAGAATTATCTAGAGTGAGGGAATCTCGTGATAGAGCTCTTGTGGTGGCCAATGATTTTGAAACTAAAAATGCTAAGCTTGAAGTTGCTTATGTTAGACTCCTTGAGGATTTTGAGCACCTAAAAAATGGCTCAAGGGTCATTAAGGGTGAGCTCATCAAACTCACCGAGTCTCATGCTCAACTTGAGGCTTCTTATTTAAAAGAGCTTTCCAAGTTGTCCTCTCCTCGTGTTGTTAATGATGATGCTTGTGCTACTAACTCTATTACTTGTGAAGCATCCATTTTGAAGGAGAATGTTGAGCTACGGGCTCAACTTGAGTTGCTATCTAGCAATTATGGGAAATTGGAAGAAAGTCATGAAAATCTCTCAAGCTCTCATGATGATCTTCTAGTATCCCATAATGTGCTAAAGATAGCTCATGAGGCCATGATTGCTAAGGTAACATCTAGTGAGCCTCATGTGGATACTAGCACTACTTCTAGTCAAAATGCTATGTTGCCATGTGCTAGTCCTTGTAATTCATCTACTCACAATGTTGGTACATCTTGTGATGAATTGCTTTCCTTTCCTTGTTGCTCTAACGATGAAGCTCATACTTCCTCTAGTACTTGTGTTGAGACTAACCATGTAGAGGAAATCAAAGAGCTCAAGGCCCAAGTCACTTCTTTGAAGAAAGACTTGGAAAAGAGTCATGAAGGGAAATTCACACTCAACAATATCTTGAGTGTGCAAAAATCCCCCAATGACAAAGGTGGACTTGGATTCAACTCCAACAAGAAGAAGAAGTCCAAGTTGAACAAAAACAAGGGCCAAGAACAAGTCAAGAATTCGGCCAAGATTGTTTGCTTCAAGTGCAAAGTAGAAGGGCATCATGTTAGATCTTGCCCATTGAAGAAGAAGTCCATTAGTGACAAGCAACAAGGGAAGCGACCACAAGTTCGATCTCATGCTCAACCACAAGTTGAAGAAAGTCCTCTTCCCAAGAATCCTCAAGCTAATGCTTCTCAAGTTGAGAAATCAAGTGAGAAGAAAGTGAAGAGTAGACGTTGCTACTTATGTCGCGAGAAAGGTCACCTCGCCTCTTCATGCACTAGTGGTAACTTATCCAACCCAAATATTATTGATGATATCTATTCTCTTGGGAAGGATAATGTTGGCCATGTGTTTGCCAAAGTTGTTGGTACTCAAAGTGGGTTCAAGAAAAGAACCATTTGGGTAGCCAAGACTATTGTGACTAACCTCTTAGGACCCAACTTGGTTGGGGACCAACTAGCTCAAACTTGATCAATAGGTGTTGTTGGAGGGCATTGGAGACTTGGCTACATTATGAAGATTTAAGGGGACTTCATCATTCTTATTGTCTCAAGCCAAGTCAATTGGGTTATCAAGTTTCTATACTAGATCCAATGTGCCTCCTTCCGGTAACTTGTACTTAAATTGTTTACATTGAAAGTTACTTGCCCCTTTGCATGTTTTGGTTTTGTTCCTTGCATGTGGTTGTATATGTTGTGCCTCCAATTTGCTTATCTTGAGTAATCAAGTATGTGTGTGTTGGTTTGCACATCATGTACGTGTGTGTAGTGCGTTGAGCCTTTGCGCATCTTATTTGTATGTTAGTTGGCTCTTGTGAGAGATTAATGGAACATCCCATTTTGGGGGAGTGATGTGCTTTGTGCACCTCACGGTCCCATAAATGTGTGTACATGAGGAATACCACCTAGTATTGATATTGCAAGCTTATCTAGTCACTATGTGGTATGTCTTCTCATGAGAAATTCAAATTCTAAATAGTCCATTAATTATCAATTGTTGGATCGTTATTTTGCCTCTTGTTTATCTTTAATTGGTATCACATTATGGGGGAGTAATATGCTATGTGTATATTATTAGCCTAGAAAATGTGTACATTTGAGATATTGTCACCTAGAATTGATATTGTAGATTATCTTGTTCCTATGTGGCATGTTAGCTCTACAAGTTGCAATTTGCTTGTGTTTGGTGTGAAGATGATGTTGGATATCCTTGCTATCTACCAACGGGAATTATTTCCAAATACTTCTTGTCTTTTGACAATTAGTACTCACTTATGTGTGGTAGAAATTATTGATCATCTTTACATTGGCCTTTGCTTTTATTTGCCTTATCTCTTGCCTAGGATTGTGTCTACTCCCATTATTTTCCATACCACTTGTGGATCTTGTTATTTCCTTGAGCTTTTCTAGTGTGTGTATAGATATAGTGAAAGTGGTGATCCCAACTTGTGCTTTTTGTATTCAAATGCAAATTCTCTATAATGCACTAGTCTTGGGGGAGCTATCCTATTTTCTATAAAACACTCATCTTGTGATCCTTATCAAGTGTGTGTTTATGGAAGGCAATCCCTTCTTTTTGGTACTTTGTGCCATCATGAAACTTTGTAGAGGGCTTAGTTTGTTTGGAACCATTCTCTCTTTTAGGAGTTTGACATCTTTCTTTTGGTGTGTATCAATGGATATCTCATTCCTAGATATATCTTTCAATTGGTATCTTCCAAGTGATGATTTATTCATTTGGTATCTTTTCTTCGCTTGGTATTTCTTTGCCTATTGGTATCGGTTATTGAAAGTCTTAAGCATGCATATTAACTTCATGTAGTTTCTTTGGCATGCTTTCTTTCTTTAACCCAATATATAGGGGAAACTCCACCAAGTCTCAAATTGGATGAGATGTGCATGAAATTCATTTTCGTATCTATGTGCACATATTTATGTGGAGTTTGTCCTATGTATTGTTGGTTCTCTAACTCTTTGGTCCCAATGAGTTTGGGTACCATTTTGTTTGTGTTGTTGTTCTAGGAAAATTGGAGATGCATTGGATGCTCGGCTCACTCACAAGGAAGGTGGTGTCATCACGTGCTTATGGGAGTCAAGCTAGGATGCTCAATGAACTACTATCTATTACCTTCAATTGGTTTCTTCTACATCCTTCCAATAATATCTCGGTAACAAGTATCTATTCATGCATTCTTTTCTTGCATTCAACCTTGTGTAGGTTGCATCTTGGCATGATAGTCATTCCATCTTGTGATACTTGTTTCCTTTCTCAAAGCATCTCAACGATGATCTCTTGTTGCTAGTTGTGATGTCTTTGATGGTTGTGTGGTAGGAATTCATCTATATACAATAAGACCATATCTAGCCATGTGCTATGCTTCCAAGCAAATATCTTATTGGTATATCTATGACTTCCTTTTGGATATCTTGTTCCTTCGTGTTGTAACTATTCCGGGTGTACATCCTTCTTTGTAGATATATATCATCATGATTTCGTCTACCTAGAATCTTATACACTTGAGAGAAGTTGCATATCTAGATGATATCCTTTCTTTCACAACCACCTTGTCTTTCTTTTGTTTTTTTTCTTTGGTGGCCCCGTGAAAGCTTTTGCCTTGAGTGCGTATCTTATCTCGTTGCATCTTGATGCACTCTTGTGTGGTGAAGATTATTTTCCTCATGCTTATCTCTACGAGGATTTTGCCATCTTAATTGGTATCCCTCGTCTTGATGAGGCTTTCATCTTCTATCTTCACCATGGGTTGTCACAAGTGTTGGTTATTCATTTTGCATTTTTAGTGTGCTTGTGAACCCTTTTGCTTGGTGTGTGTGGGGAGGACATGTCATGCACCTTGTATCTCCACTATCCAAGACTATGTTGATGCTTAATGCTCATCCGTACATTAGTCTTCTCTAGTGCTTTGCCATGACTCACACACAACATTTTGGTTGAGCCTACTCTTAAGTTGCCTCTTTTATATGTTGCTCAACCATTTGTTTGTTGCAAGTGCTAGGCTTTGTTTCCTACATGCTCACTTGCACTTGTTGTGAGTTTCTATTGATTTTCGGGGAGTGATGATCCTATTTTATGCACTTGGTATCCTAATGCAAATATTGTAAGGAGTGCACAAATCATGGAGAGCTTCACTAGTGTCTTTAGAACACCCTGTTGCTCTCTTGCACTTCTCGTGAGGTTCTATTGATCTTGGGGGAGTGATGATCCTATTTTGTGCTTGTTGTATCCAATTACAAAACTAAATTCTGCACAAATCATGGGAAGCTTCTCTAGTTTCTCTAGAACACTCCTTTGCTCATATCATAATTTATTTCATTCATGTGGCACGTAGGATCATTGGTCTAGTTGGATCAATTGATATCCGTTGATTGCTTGCTTCAATTGGTATCTTTTGATTGCTTGATTGCTTGTTTCTCTCTTTGTTATGTCTTTGTGGCATATCATTCATTTGCAATCTTTGGGCCTCAATATAGTTTGTCTTCCTCCAAGTATTTACCGTTGGACATGTGTATTGCATTCCACTCTCTTGTTGAGAAATACACAATTTATGGAGGAACACTTTTTATATTGGCCTTCTAAGCTTTTCACCCATTTTGGCAATCGATGCCAATGGGGGAGGAGTTTCAGAGAGTTCTGTTCCTAAGCATTTGCATCCCATTCTCATGCATCATTGGTTGTTGCATTGCATGGTGATGCATAATTCCTTGTATAAACTCTCTTTAAAGTGAGTGTCATCAATTACCAAAATGGGGGAGATTGAAAGAACATGTGGCGCCCCCATGTTTGGTTTTGGTAATTGATGACAATCTCCATGGGCTAATGGTTACCCTGAGTTATATTTGTATAAACTCTCTTGAAAGTGATTATCATCAATTACCAAAATGGGGGAGATTGAAAGAACATGCGGTGCCCCCATGTTTGGTTTTGGTAATTGATGACAATCTCTATGGACTAATGGTTGCCTTGAGTTATATTTGAAGGTTTTGTCCATAGGCTTTTCTTGAAGTACATGTGTTGGTTTCAAGGAGAGTTTGTGTCGACCAAGGTGCTATTCAAGGAATTACCAAAAAGATTGGTCTTGTGAGAGGTTGATCAAGACTAAGTCAAAGAGTGAATCAAGTTGATCAACACACAAAGCATAGAAGATGTACCGAGAGGGATCAAGTGATCCCATGGTATGGTAAGCATTGTCAATTACGCTTTGTGTACTAACCCATGGTCTTCGTGAGAGTTCTTTGTGGGGTTAGGTTGCGGTGTGCAAGTTCAAGTGAAGCATCACGAAGAGATCAAATGCTTGAAGCTTGCCGTCCATTGTGGTGACAATGGACTTGTGAAGATGTGCGGAAGAGTGGCTCACCCATAGTGGAGTATGGGGGAGCAATCAACTAGTCTTCGTCGAGCCAACGCAATCAAGAAAGGTGGTCCAACTTGAGGGAGTCAAGATCGTCATCATCTAGCTCAAGTGGACCATGTGCCAGGCATAGGTTTTCCCTTGATAGGTTTTCTATTTTACCGGTCTCATGGTGGTAGTTGGGAGACCGGGTTATAGCATTGTTTGCCGTACTATCAAGGGGGGCTCTCAAGTTGGTAGCTTGATCGTATCGTTAGTAGAGAGCTCAAACCATTGCATCCTTGCATCATGTTTCTTGGTTCTTGTTTGGTTCTCTTTGTGAGTCTTAGAGCTTATGGTCATCTTGATGACAAGCTTGAGTTCATGGAAAACGGAGTTCGCATGCGTCTTCTATGATGTTTTCGGTGTTGGAGGTTTTACCGGTCTTATCCGAGGAAGGGTTCTCACCATTTTCTTATGGGCCCTTTCTCATTTGCTTCTTATTGATTTTTCTATCAAGATTGTGTTAGCCCATGTCGTTAGCTTTCCAACAAACTTGGTTTCGTTGAATTCGGAGTCCGTTTGCAGAAGTTGTGGCTGTTTTGGTAAAGGCTGCAGCGGTACTACCGCGGCTAGAGCGGATGTAAATTTTTACTACCGCTCCAGAGCGGTACTACCGTGGCTCCTGAGCGGTAGTACTGCTCCAGAGCTGTACTACCGCGGCTCCTGAGCGGTAGTACCGCTCCGGACAAAAATCTCATGTTTTGCTCAGCGGAGGTAGGCACGGAAGTATTTTTTAGTACCGCTCGCAAGCAGTAGTACCGCTACCATTTGCGGTAGTACCGCTACCCCTAGAGGTAGTACCGTGAGGTCGAGCGGTAGTACTGTGAGGACGAGCGGTAGTACCGCTCCGGCAGTTATACTGGCCTTTTTCCTCCTCGCTGTTGTTTTTCGAAGGGGTTCTACCGCCCTAGCGGTAGTACCGCTCCTTGGAGCGGTAGTACCGCTCTGTGCGGGCTGTGAGCATAACGGTTGGATTTTTTCCCACATATAAAAGTGGGTCTTCTTCCCCATTGAACCTTATCCTTTGAGCTCGTGTTCTTCCCCCATTGTTGACCTTCTTCGAGCATGCTAACTCTCAATCCCTCCATGGATTCTTGCTAGTTTTTGAGGGAAAAGAGAGAGTAGATCTAGATCCACATTTCCACCAATCACTTTCTCCTCTATGTGAGGGGAACCCCTTGGATCTAGATCTTGGAGTTCTCCATCTTGTTCTTCCTCTCATTTTCCTCCCTAGCATTAGTTGCTTCGGTGGGATTTGAGAGAGAAGGACTTGGGCACTCCGTGTGCCCTTGCCATTGCATTTGGTGCATCGGTTTGAGTTCTCCACGGTGATACGTGAAAGTTACAAGTTGAGAAGCTTATTACTCTTGGGTGCTTGGTACCCTTGAGCTTGTTCCTCTTGGGTATTTGGGCGCCCTAGACGGTTGGTGGTGTTCGGAGCTCAATCATTGTGGTGTAAAGCTCCGGGCAAGCGTCGGGGTCTCCAATTAGGTTGTGGAGATTACCTCGAGCAATTTGACGGGTTTCGGTGACCGCCCCAAGGGTTGCCAAAGTGTACGGGTTCGGTGACCGCCCCCAAGGGTTGCCATTTGTACGGGTTCGGGGAACCGCCCTCAAGGGTCCCTTAGTGGAATCACGGCATCTTGCATTGTGCGAGGGCGTGAGGAGATTATGGTGGCCCTAGTGGCTTCTTGGGGAGCATTGTGCCTCCACACCGCTCCAAACGGAGATTAGCATCCGCAAGGGTGTGAACTTCGGGATACATCATCGTCTCCGCGTGCCTCGGTTATCTCTTACCCGAGCTCTTTACTTATGCACTTTACTTTGTGATAGCCATATTATTTCTTGTCATATCTCTTGCTATCACCTAGTAGTTTATCTTGCTTAGCATAAGTTGTTGGTGCACATAGGTGAGCCTAGTTGTTGTAGGTTTTGTGCTTGACAAATTAACCGCTAGGTTTATTCCGCATTTGTTCAAGCCTAAACCGTAATTATTTTAAAGCGCCTATTCACCCCCCCTCTAGGCGACATCCACGATCTTTTAGCTGTCGAGTGATCTCAGTAGCTTCTTGACGATTTCGTGCTTGGTGATCTCAGTGGCGCCAAGTGCGCGAAGCTCATTTGTGATATCAGTGAGGCGATCAAACATGAGCTGGACATTCTCATTGTCGTTTCTCTTGAAGCGGCTGAAGAGGTTGCGAAGAACATCAATCCTTGAATCTCTCTGAGTTGAGACGCCTTCGTTGATCTTGGAGAGCCAGTCCCAGACTAGCTTCGCAGTTTCCAGTGCACTCACATGGCTGTATTGTCCTTTGGTCAGATGACGAGAGATGATGTTCTTGGCAGTCAAATCCAGTTGAATGAACCTCTTGACATCAGCAACGGTGACACCTTCACCGACCTTGGCAACGCCATTCTTGACGACATACCAGAGGTCGACGTCAATGGCTTCAAGATGCATGCGCATCTTATTCTTCCAGTAGGGGTAATCAGTGCCATTGAAGACTGGGCACGCAGCAGAGACCTTGATTATCCCTGCAGTCGATATAGCTAAAACTCCAGGTGGTTAAACTGAATCACACAGAACAAGGGAGCACCTTGCTCTGATACCAATTGTAAGTGCTAGTTATCGGCTAGAGGGGGGTGAATAGGCGATTTTTATGAAAGTCTTCAAAATATGAGGTCTTTGAAGACAAACAGTAGAAATGAACCTATTGATATGCAGCAGAAGGTGGACTACACTAGACAAGCCATAGTCAAGTAAGCAATGAAGTGAAAGCACGAAGACTATCAGCTGCTAGGTAGTATGGATCAGGATAGAAGACATTATGAAGCCAAACAGTAAATGGTCTTCACTCAGTGAAGTCAAACAGATCAGACAGGCAGGTAATGACTTCACGAAGACAAACTGTAAAGTAAAAGGGAAGTGGAGGATAGAACCAGTTGCTTGGTGAAGACAAGGATTTGGTAGACCAGTTCTAGTTGTTGTGACAATTGTACGTCTGATTAGGGAGGCTGAGATTTAACTTAGAAGACCGCGTCTTCACCTTATTCCTTTTGAGCTAAGTACAACCCAGTCCTCGCCCAATCACTCTGGTAAGTCTTCAAGGTAGACTTCCAAACCTTCACAGACTTCGTTCACCAGCGATCCATGTTGGCTCTTGGATGCTCAGAACATGACGCCTAACCGGCTGGAGGATACACAGTCCTCAAGTGTAACAAGTCTTTAGGTCACGCAGACAGAAAGACTTCAGTGATGCCTAACACTCTTTGGCTCTGGGTGTTTTGGGCTTTGTCCTCGCAAGGATCTCTCTCTCAAATGCTTCGGAGGTGGGTTGCTCTCAAACGACAAAAGCCGTGCACTAACTCTGAGCAGCCACCAATTTATGGTGTAGGGGGTGGGCTATTTATAGCCAGGAAGCAACCTAACCTGATTTGTCCGAAATGACCTTGGGTCACTAAGGAACCGACACGTGTCCAACGGTCGGATTTCAAACACATGCGACAGCTTAACTTGGGCCACAAGTAAAGCTGACTCATCCAACTCTGGATAAGATTTGCTCTCACTGTCTTCGCTCGAAGACATAGGATTTTGGTTGAGCATCACTTCAGTCACTCTGACTTTGTTCACTTGGACCCCACTTAACAGTACGGTGGTTCCTATGACTCAACAAAGAATAAAATGAAACTACGAAACAACTATGTCTTCGCGCTCCATAGTCTTCACATGAATGTCTTCTCATGTCATGATCTTACTGTGAATGTCTTCACAAACCACCATTGTCTTCAATGTCTTCACACATTTTTAGGGGTCATCTCTGGTAGGTAAACCGAATCAATAAGGGACTGCTACCTGTGTTATCCTACAATTCTCACAAACACATTAGTCCCTCAACCAAGTTTGTCGTCAATACTCCAAAACCAACTAGGGGTGGCACTAGATGCACTTACAAGCGTTCTTGAGTCCGAAAGGCATAGTGTTGAAGCAGAAAGGCCCATACGGGGTAATGAATGCCGTTGCGGCCTGGTCGGACTCCTTTATCTTAATTTGATGGTATCCGGAGTATGCGTCGAGGAAACACAGTGAGTCGTGTCCTGCGGTCGTCTCAATGATTTGGTCAATGCGGGGCAGCGGGAAGGGGTCCTTAGGGCAAGCCTTATTGAGGTCCTTGAAATCGACACAGAGGCGCCAGGATTTATCCTTCTTCGGCACCATGACCAGGTTCGCTAGCCAATCCGGGTGTTTGATCTCTCTGATGAACCCGGCTTCAAGTAGTTTGGCCAGCTCCTCCCCCATAGCTTGTAGTTTGGGTTCGGAAAATCGCCGCAGCGTTTGCTTGACTGGTTTGAACCCCTTTATTATGTTGAGGCTATGCTCGGCCAGTCTGCGTGGAATTCCTGGCATATCCGAAGGATGCCAGGCAAAGATGTCCCAATTTTCGAGTAAGAACGCTCGTAAGGCGACATCGACCGTCGGATCCAGCTGTGCTCCAATGGAGGTTGTCTTGTTAGGATTCGTCGGGTGTACTTGAAATTTGACTATTTCGTCTGCTGGCTTGAAATAAGTGGACTTGGGCCTCTTGTCGAGGATTGCATCGTCTCTGTCCACTGTGGAATGCAGAGTGGTCAGCTCCTCGGCCGTGAGGGCCTCGGATAGTGCCTTGAGGGCCAAGGATGCAGTTTTGTTTTCAGCGCGGAGTGCTATATCCGGATCACTGGTGATAGTGATAACTCCGTTGGGCCCTGGCATTTTGAGCTTCATGTACCCGTAATGGGATATGGCTTGAAAGCGTGTGAAGGCATCTCGCCCCAACAGGGCGTGATATCCGCTATTGAAAGGTGCCACATGGAAGAGTAATTCGTCGGACCTGTAGTTCTCCGGTGTGTTGAATACTACGTCAAGTTTAATTTTCCCCGAGCATCGTGCTTCTCAACTGGGGATAATGCCTCGAAAGGTGGTACTGCTTTGCTCGATGCGATTCTTGTCCATTTGTATTTTATTGAGCGTGTCTTCGTAGATGAGGTTCAGTCGACTGCCGCCGTCCATGAGAACTTTGGTGAGTCGAAAGCCATCCACAATTGGGTTTAAGACCAAGGCGGCTAGTGCTCGGACTGGTCGGGCCCTTGGTTCATCGTTGGCGGTAAAAGTTATTGTCGTATCATTCCAAGGATTTATTGCGGCTACTTGGTTAACTTCGGCGACGTCGCGAAGGGCCCTTTTGCACCGATTATTTGAAGAAAAGGTCTCGAAGACCGTAAAGACATTGAGATCGTCATCCTCCGAAGAGTGCCTCTCTGGGGTAGTGTTGGTGAGAATGGCCTCACCGCTTTTAGCCACCTGCTGGAGTACCCAACATGCCCGAAGGCTATGCGTTGGTTCAGTATTCAGCGTCGTGTGTATCTGACAGGGCTTGTCGAGCAATTCGTTGAGGACAGTTCTATGTCCCATGAAGGGCTTGATTTTCTTGTCAATAGGCTGATGATCGGGTGACCCGTAAGGGTGCATCCTTTTTGCCCGTCCGATGGGCTGCTTAAAGGCAGGAGGTTCCCACCGGGTTGTTTGGGCTTTCCAGGCGCTTTCCATTGCGTAGTACTTCTGTACTATGTGTGCCAAATCTGCAAAGTGCGGTATGCGGCGGCGGTTGAGGGCATTGAGGATTCCCTCATCCGTACAGTTGCGGCAAAAAACTGAAACCGCATCGTCGTCGCAACAATCTTTAATCTTGTTTTTAACAAGGAGGAACCTGGCCCAGAAGTGATGGACCGTTTCCTGAGGTTGCTGTCGTACATACATTAGGTCACATAGGTCTGGAGGACCTGAATTGCTTGGGGAGTATTGCTTGTGGTGGGTGGGCGGGCTGAAATCCGAACCCTGACCCATTATTAGATCCGGAGTTTGAAGAATCTCCGAGGTCACCAGTTCAGGATCAGCTAGGTCCTCAAGACTTCCGGACATAATGCCCGATCCTATGTTCGGAGGACATGAGGTCTCTTCTCGAGGATGGGTATCCAGCTCGCAGAGCTTCAGAAATCCGAACATAATTGGTGCGTAATTTAGGGGGAGAGGCGTTCTCAGCTCATTCCTCAACGACCGCTACCTGGTGGGTGACCGGTGGGGACTTGATCTCCCTCTGATCGGGTTTAAGCCCAATCCGATCATAGTCTGTTGCGATCCCCAGGGCGGCGATGCGATCTAGCAGCTCGTTCAAGGATGAGACATCTGCTGGATCCATCTTTTCGGAGTGTTCGAGGCTGACACGGAGGTGGTGTTTGGCAATTGTGGGAGCCGCTGTTGGCTTGACGGCCGAGCGGGCACCCATGGTAAAACCACCGAGCTGGAGGATCTGTCCTAGGGTTAGGGACCCTCCAGAAGTAATATCATCATTAATGACCAGGCGAGCCATCGATCCTTCTGGTGACGACACAGCGGAACTCTCAATGAAAGCACCAATGTCGGTGTCAAAACCGGCCGATCTCGGATAGGGGTCCTGAACTGTGCGTCTGAGGATCGAAGGTAACAGGAGACAAAGGGGACACGATGTTTACCCAGGTTTGGGCCCTCGTAATGGAGGTAAAACCCTACTTCCTGCTTGATTGACTTTGATGAGTATAGGGGTTACAAGAGTCGATCTACCTCGAGATCGTAATGGCTAAACCCTAGCTGTCTAGCCCATATATGTGAATTCTGATCATCTCTATGACTAAACCCTCTGGTTTATATATACACCGAAGGGGTACAGAGGCGGTTTACAAGGGAAGGAAACAATACATCTGGACTCCAATCTTGCACTCCACGCACCCAGGAGTCCTATCCGAACACGGGGAATAATCTTCCGCTTTATCTTCACGGCCCATCAACCCGGCCCATGCTTGAATAGGCCAGACACCTGAGGACCCCCGAATCCAGGTCTCCCTCGCCTGCACTCCTCCGCGACTCTGCATGTCACCGTCTATCGCCGCAGCAACCACTTAGCTCGACGCTTGTCGCCGCCGCCAGCTGCCGGCAAACCTCACCGCATTTCGCCATTGCCGCTTGCCGCTGTCTATTGCCACCGACTTTTTTTAGCTGCTCGTCGTCGACACAACTCCGTCAGATTTGGGAATCTACGGCATTGGGGTTTTTCTCATGGAGAACCAGGTAACTAATTTACTGAAATATCCGCTCATTTCTTATCCTAGTCCGTCTGCCCCTTTTAATCACCCGGTCGAAATCGCCGTTAATTCATTTTTCTTCTAGCTGATTCAAGGCTTTTCATTCATAGAGAGTACAGTGCAAGGAGACATTGGGCCTATCCGGCCTTTGGCAGACAGCCAAGGAGTTCCATCTCACCGTACCAGATGGCTTCATGAAGCGCACGGTATGTTCAATCTCACCCTGCCTCGGTTGGCATGGCCTACTTTTCTGAACATATACTATATATTGCTACATTTGGATAAAAGGTGTCACATGCAGCATATACGTCGAAGGGGATTTTTCTTCTTACTATATTAGGAAAATTAATGTTGTATTGTTCTTTCGATTACTCTCATATTTGCATGACATCATGATTACATTATCTGTTTAATTATACATTTTTGTCCTTTGATTTCAACTGTTATAATATTCTTTCAATTACTCTCATATTTGCATATTACCATATTCTCTAACAATCTTATCATTTCCTGCAGTATATCCCTTGCTTCGCAACAATAACTGTAGTAGACAATCTTAGCCTTTACACAACTGAAGACTCCACGGATGTCATATTGAACATAAATCATGGATTTACAATCGTTGCTTTTGTAAAACTTGATGAACATGGTCATTTGTATTTTGGTGCAGGCCTTTGGACAAAAATTTCTAAATTTTATGTAGTGAAACTTGTCACTAAAATTGCACAGCACCTAAAAGAGCTTGGTCATATAATATATGCTAACTTCCCGAACAATATCATCTGTCCAGACTTTGTTCTAAGTAAGTGTTCTTTTCAAGTATCTGCATGTTAACTTACCTAGCAATATCAAAGTAATTGTGTAGTATTTAAGCAACCAATTGGGATTCCATTTTCTGACTCTGTTAAGTCTGTTCCTGCCTAGTAACTTCTAGTTACCAATACACTTTTCTTCTGCCATGTTCTAACTAAATATTCTCTATCCTCCACTCGTCTATTCCTATCAGATAGCGTCGCCGCCGAGGAGACTTCAGAGGTGGAGAACAAGGCTGCCAACAAGCGGAGGCGGGTCTAGAGATAGCGTTGCCGCCCAATGTCTTTCCCTCTTGCAAGGTGCCGTGCTGGAGTAGGTGTTGTGCCGTGCTGGAGGATCTGGAGCTAGAGTTCCTGCTAAGGCTGGGGCTGGAGTACTTGGAGTCGCTGCCTGTCCTAGGGCTGGGGATGGAGCACCTGGAGCTAGAGCTGGGGCTTGATCTGGAGTTGGGGCTTGATCTGCCATGCTTGTGTTGTGGCATGTAGCTGCTGGATCTGGGAGGAGGAGTTGAGGTGGAGGTGGAGGGCATAGGAGAAGAGGCGGAGGTGGGGGCGGAGGTGGAGAGCATAAGTGGAGGTGAGGGCAGAAGTGGGGGGCGAAGGTGGAGGGCAGAGGTGGAGGTAGGAGACGATCTGCTGGATCTCAGCTTTTGATCGTGACCACCTGGATCTCGCGAGGTGGGAGAAGACATGGGGGGTTCAAATTTAGTGAGGGGTAACTATGTCATTGCGCTCGCTTTTTATGTGGTTGGAGTTTATTAAACGTCATATATTTTGGTTCAGGGGGAGCAATATAAGACCTTTTACAATAATGAGTTGATGTCACCAGTGGCCGTAGTCACTAGCTTCACCGGATCTGGACCGCCACTGTCGTGTGTAAGAGATAGCGAGACGAACGTCTCTTTGAAGGTGAAGGATACAGAAAACAAAGGGAAACAATTGTTTTAAACCGGCTGATAATTCGTTCGCGTCCGCCGCTTCCTACTTCGTCTGTTCCCTCTTGATCGTGTGACGCAGACTCTCGCTTCGGGCCACACCTCTCGATCCCAACCGGCCACACGTCCTACCTACTAGAAGCACATCCATAATATTATCTTCCTCATCCTTCGTCTTCCTCCTGACACGTCCCTTTTCCCTAATCAATTTTTCCTCAGACCTCGTTGCTCCCACCTGTCCAATTCCACTCCAACTCCGATATGATGCTAGAAATCTCGAACCGGTCTCCTGCTGCTTGTCCGTGCTGCAAACGGGCCTGCTGTTGCAAGCTGGAGTCACCGTTCATGGTCTCCACAAGGACCACGCGACGCGATGAGGGTGCTGCATGGCCTCCTGGAGCACAACCACTGTTGCGACGCAGAGCTGCGAGACTCGCCAGCGCAACAAGGAGGGTGCCGCCGGGGTGTTGTAATGTCGACCAATCAATGCCCTCACTGCTGCAAGGGGGTGTGTGAGCCGCAGACACTGTCGCGAGTCGCATGTGCTGCCATGAAGCTTCGACAGGCCATGTTGCTGCAATGGAGCTTTGCCGGCGCCGCCAGAGCTGCAATGAAGCACTACAGGGGTGTTGAAGCTCAGTCGTGGTTGCAATGAAGCGCCGCTGAGTGGTCCATGAAGCTCCACCGTGGTTGCAATGAAGCGTCGCCGAAGCTGCAATGAAGAGCCTCGTTGCACTGCAACTTCACCGGCGGAGAGATCCAGCTCGTAGCAGCACACGTGTTGCGTTGCAGCTCTGTCGGTGACGATACAATATCAACGATGGTGCTGCCTGGTACATCACGGTGGTGTGAGCGATGGGAGTGCGACATGCTGCAAGCAAGGGGAGGACAAGGAGGGGGGGGGGGGGTTCGTGGAGTGCTTCGTTTTTGGAAGTGCAAGCAGGATTGTCAGAGGCCGAAGCAGAGGAAGAGGATCGAAGGGTCATGGGCGGACGGATCGGACGGCTGTGCAGCTGATCCAGCTGCCGAAACAAATTAATCAGTAACGGGGGATCTTTTTGCAGAGACTCCCTAGGATCTAGGCCATTCATTCCCCATCAAACGGCCCATGTTTCTTATTTTATTTTATTTTTGCAAATAAAGCTCCGATTTTACTCTAGTCGCTCCCGACCAAACCCAAAGCCCCGTGTTCCCCATCTCTCCTCCCAGAACCTCGTCTTCCTCCTCCTCGCCGCCGCCGCCGCCGCCGCCGCCGAGGATGGCGGCGAAGCAGCCGTTGTCGGACGTGGAGGACGGGCTCCTCGCCCACCTCAACGCGAACGCCGAGATCCCCGACTCCCGCTCCTTCGCCTCTTCCCTCGGCGTCCCGCACAAGGATGTGGAGGACGTCATCAAGAGGCTCACCGCCTTCCGCATCGTCGAGAGTGCGGTACGGTACCCTCCCCCTCCCCAGTCTCCCGAGCCTCGCTTCCTCCCTGCCCCGAGTTCCCCAAGACCTAACGAGCTTTGCTGCAGGACATCACCAAGGAGACGTGGGTGCTCACCGATGAGGCCAAGGGGTATGCCGCGAGGGGCTCCCCCGAGGTGCAGCTCGTCGCGGCCATCCCGCCCGAGGGTGCCTCCAAGGGCGCGCTCAAGGTGATTTTCCCTCTCTCTATGTGTGGCATTTAGGTGGTCTGCTCGATTGGAGTGAATGGTTTCGGTTCCGGGGATCTCTGATGCTCAGAGTGGTGCGTTGCAGGAGAGATTGGGGGACGTGTTCGATATTGGAATGAAGGCTGCAGCCAAGAACAAGTGGATTGGATTTGAGAAGGGAAACAAAGACCTCGTACTGAGAAAGGTATAGAGCTGAGCTGAGCTCGTTTCACTTCTTCTCTTCGATGTTGTCGGGCAGTTGTATGACCCAGTTCAGTGTGTATTTGTATTGGAAACTTGCCTGCCGTATCTGCTCTTCTTCTGGGCGATGTTCTCAATTTGCCAATTTCTGGGTTGTAGATGTAGAATACATCCTCATCATAGTTAACTCTTTCAATGTGCAATACTTACATCTGTGTTAACTGAAGGTCTCTCGGTGTGCTTTTATCTGTCTCGAGCTTTGTATCTCTAGGCATGCCATTGTATAATTTGCTGTTTGATTAATTCAGGTTGAGGATACCAGGGATGAATTGCAAGAGCAGCTTAGAAGACTGGAGAATGGGGAGGTTGGTGTTGCTTGTTGCTCGTTGTTCCTCTCATATTTTGCATTTCCACTTGAACCATTTACTGGATTGTGTCATGGCACATGGCAGGGCACAGATAGTTGTTATGTACAATATCTAGTACTCCCTCCGTCCCATATTACAATAGCTAGTAACCCCCCTGCCCCCATCCCGTTTGAGCGTCAAGTAATATGGTACGGAGGGAGTATCAAATTGTTCTTTGGCCCTTCTTAAGGAAATTGTTTTTTCTTCATGTAGGTTATTGCTGACAAAGTAATAGATGATTTGAAGAGAAGAAAGCTTGTAACAAAAGAGTAAGTATCTGTTTCAAAGAGATCTTTTTTACAGTGTCAATAAGTGCCAGCCAAGTGCAGCATCATAGTCAATTATCCCTAATTTTTACATTTGCTTCGCTGTTTTTCCAGGAAATCTATTTGGTATTCACTGAAGAAGGGGCCTGAATTTGTTGCAAAGAGAAAAACATTGGCAACCGATGTGACACGAGAACATCTCAAGAGGTAATTTGATGTCACTTTTCTCAAGCTAATTTCAGAAATTGAGCAGGAAACCTCTGCTTGTTGACTATAAACTATAATGTACCATGAGCAATTGAACACTACATGGAAGACTCCTCAATGCCGTTTCTATTCTAAATAGCCCAGCTGTACTTATCATACCTGTCAAAGACTATGCTAAACTTATTGTCACGTTAAAATCAACCTTTAATTTTTTTTATGTGTGTACCTATTAATGCATACAGTAACAGATTTATGATATATTTTCCTTTAAAATGGTTTTTCTTTCCTAAAGTGGCGACTGGAAGGATCTGGAATTTAAAGATTATAACTATGGAGCTCAAGGACAACCTATTGCGATAGGATATAGCCAACCGTTGTTAGAGGTACTTCTAATCTGCAAGGTGTTCAATTTTTTCATACAGCTTTATATGATAAACCAGATAACTCAGAACTGTTATTTGGTGATTTTCTTCAGGTCCGTGAGGCAATCCAGAACATTTTTCTCGAGATGGGGTAAATAAAAACATTTTGGTCATGATATTTGCAGTTCAAGGCAATATTCGGAAAATGGATTGATTAATTTTATTGATGTAACAGGTTCAGTGAGATGCCAACGAACATGTATGTAGAGAGCAGGTAAAACACAAAATAAGACAAGATTTTTTTCTTTCTTTTCTCATACCTGTTTGTAGTCAATTTCTTGTACTGGTAGATCTTCTCCACAAAATTGAAGTTATTTTAGGATTTAGGAATGATAGGTCGCCAACACCATATGACTATATGACAAGACAATGTAGTTATGAGCATATCACTGTTTCCTAGATAAAGATCCATATATTTCTGACATTATGTATCGTTGCCTTCCTTTGGTAGCTTCTGGAATTTCGATGCACTGTTCCAGCCACAACAGCATCCTGCTCGTGATTCACACGATACCTTTTTCCTCAAAGGTAAAGGTTATGTTACTGTTGTTGAGCCAACAGTTGGATTTAAACATATTTAATCAATCCACTTTTTTGCAGCCCCTGCCACAACAACACAACTACCCGATGACTATCTTGAGAAAGTAAAGCAAGTACATCAGTCTGGTGGTCATGGTTCCAAAGGGTATGTTCTGGTGTCTTTGCTGCAGCTTAGCCAGAGAGTTTATAATTTGAGGTTGCTGTCTGCAGATATGGTTACGATTGGAAGCGAGATGAAGCAGAGAAAAACCTGCTTCGTACTCACACAACTGCAGTTTCAACAAGGATGCTATACAAGCTAGCACAGGAGGTAAAGCAACTAAGTGATGCTTATTTTATCTCTTTGTAATTCCATTGTAACTTATATTGTCTTAGTTTGCCTAAATTAATGGAGGTGATATCAATTTGTTTTCTCTGTTCTGTTGAACGATTCATGAGATTTCTTTTCTTTGATAAACCACCATGGGTTGTTCAGAAAACTTTTGCTCCTAAGAGATACTATTCTATTGATCGTGTTTTCCGGAATGAAGCTGTGGACCGAACTCATCTTGCAGAATTCCACCAGATAGAAGGTAACCGTTTTCTTGTTTCTTGCCTATGTGGTGTTAACTTGATTGATATTTGATACTTATCGTAGATGTCACACACATAACCCTTTTAACAAGGAAGCTACTTACGATGCTTCTGATTTCAGGTCTTATTTGTGATTATGGTTTGACGCTTGGTGATCTGATAGGTGTATTGGAAGATTTCTTCTCCAGACTAGGTACTAAGCCAAAGCCATTGAGTTTGTTATACTCCCTCTGATACATAATAAGTGTTGCAGTTTTGAACTAAGGTTGAACTAACCTTAGTACAAAACTGCGACAGTTACTTTGGATCGGACGGAGTAGTATTTATGGATCTTGCTATTAAATTCGTAAAAACTGTACTGCCATATGTTGTTATTCAGTTATTCCAAGAATATTGGTGCTCCATGCCCATCTGCATAATGTGCATTAGGCATGTCTTTAATATTCTTGTCTTGTACTCCCTCCGTTCCTAAATATAAGTCTTTTTAGAGATTCTAATATGGACTACATACGGAGCAAAATGAATGAATCTACACTATAAAATACGTCTATAAATCAGTATGTAATCCATATAGAAATCTCTAAAAAGACTTGTATTTCGGAACGGAGGGAATATCTGCTATCTCCACTACATAGAGATTTAATGATGCCACCTCTCCTCTCCTTTTCTGGCTCTTAGGCATGTCAAAGCTGCGTTTCAAACCTGCCTACAACCCGTACACTGAACCAAGCATGGAAATTTTCAGGTCAGAACAAGTTTGATTGCTATTGTTTTCATGATTATTGCGATCCCAAGAATCATTATTATGTTTATTGTTTTTTTAGCTACCACGATGGTCTGAAGAAATGGGTGGAGATAGGCAACTCAGGCATGTTCAGGCCTGAAATGTTACTTCCCATGGGACTGCCAGAGGGCGTTAATGTTATCGCATGGGGTCTTTCACTTGAAAGGTAAAACTGGCATAGTTTCCATATGAATGATTCCTTTATGTGCATCTATGTGTTGAATTGATTTCTTTTTTCTCCACAAAAAAGAACACCTTCGCAGTCCTTGTTTTTCAACTAATATCTCAAATAGAAGTGCGAGGAAAACCAAACCATAGCAGACCCCGATTGGACACGAGAAACCTTTTCTTTATCTATGGGATTGCAAAGAAATCTGTGCTGACCACATTTTGCTGCTGAATGCAGGCCAACAATGATTCTGTATGGGATTGACAACATACGTGATCTCTTTGGGCCAAAGGTATTGTGCTTATTAACTTTGTCTTGTCCATGAGCCTGTGCTAATATGAATTATGATCTTTACAGGTCGACTTCAACCTGATCAAGAGCAGCCCGATTTGCCGCTTGGGGCTGTAGTGAGCTTTTTTTTAATGTAGTGAGGTTGATAGAACTTTGTCTGGATGTCTGGATGGGAAGGATGTTTATTTGTGGTTATACCTTTGAAAACTAGTACTTGTGCATTTAACAGAGGGAGTGCAGAAATACACACATGTTGTAGCTCTGAATAGCAATTTCGAGGTGTTCATGTTCGATGCAAGTAGGGTCTTCCATTTCTATGCAGTCTCCGTCTTGTGTTGCGTATCTTGTGGTTCACACGACCCTCCACGCAAGCGCATACCCTACACACGGTCGGAAAAGAAAAGAATCAAGGGCTTCCAAGCATAATTTTCATCTTATTTATGTCCCATGTCATTTTGAAGCCCGTCCTGCCTATTTCCAACCACGGCCAACTGTGTAGACTAATATACAGCATCATAGTTTTTCTCTTTGAAACGGAGGCAAAAGATTTGAGAAATTTGTTTGTGCTACAACACACCGATATTACAAATGGGCTCCTGGCATGATTTAACCCAACTTTTTGGCGCCCACGGTGATCCAGACTGCCGCTTTGGTTTTGATGTTGTGGAGGAGGACTGTTAGAGAGGTGTACAATGAGTACAATGAGTTCTACGACTTCCTTGACAAATGGATGTCTAAGTTGTAGCCACTCCTTGATCATGCCCTAAAGACTAATTGTGTACCAACACTTGTAGGAAAGGTGGTCAAAGGATTCTTTATCGCGCTTTCATAGGGGATAAGGGCAACAATTTGACCATCCACGTTTGGCCAACCGATCCGCTGTCCAGATCCTTTTTTGTATGGCAGGATAAGCGAAGAATTTAATCCGGAGAGGTGTCCAAGCCTTCTAAACCGTGTGCTCCATGGGGGAACGAATGGTGCTGTGGAATTGGTCTTCCTAGGCGGAAGCCGATGAGTAGGAACCATCGGTAGGGTGCTTCCACACAATGTCGTCTTTGGTGTCCACATTGAGCTGGAAGCTACACAAGGTGGCCCAAAGAGTAACGAATTCGTGAAAGTGGGTGAACGTGAAGTTTGAGGATATCTTGATTTTGAAGATCAAGCATCATCCCTCAGAGCATCTTTAACACTCCAATTTTTCTGCGACGGGGGCCTTGAAAATTAGGGAAGCAATGTTCTTGGGTTTGCGGTCATGCACCCAAAGATCGTCCCCAGGAACATCATAGTGAACTCAATGGTTATCCTCGATGGCCATTCAGGCTGCAAGTTGGAGCGGGCTCTCCACGGCACCATTGTAGCACTGACACTTTACACATGCCATAACAAGCATCTGCAAAAGAGGTATAAGTGATGCCAAAGTGTTCACAAATGCACCCGCGCGAACATATATTCCAAAAAACAGTAAATATTTTTTTAAATCTGATTTCTTTTGGATGAATACCAACAAGTTTTCTAACATCTAGCAAAATTTCCAAGGTTCGTTTTGAATGCATAAGGCAGATAATGGTCTGCCTTTTTCTTAAAAAGAACATCTTTCCGAATTTCGCCATGAAAAGACATCTGTATTAGTGTGTCAAAAAAACAAAAATGGGTACTCCAAAATACGTCTTTTTTTTTTGCACAGGCCTCCACGGATGTCATTTCAAGTGAAATCTTGCAGCATGTTATAAATTTTGTTGATGCTCATCCACAAAAAAATTCAGATTTTTTTGTTTTTGTTTACTATTATTTAAAATTCTTTTACTGTTCATGCGAGTGTATTTGAGCTGGGGAGCAGATAATTACTAATGGTATTATAACTTGGCCTTCACCTCTTGTACATGCAAATACACATACAGACGACAACAGCTAGCAAGTTCAGCTTTTACTCAAAAAAAAAAAGCTAGCAAGTTCAGCTAGTCCAATTCAACTGTTGATCGATCAGACTTTTATCATGATACAACACCAGCAGCAGCTACTAAAGTTCAGATTCATAGCCCGCACAATTATCCCCGCGACGATGATGCGGGCATACTGCCACACCTAGTCCTGCTTACACCCTGAGTGGCCAGTCCAGCAGACTGATACTCAGAAGTCCAAGTTGCCATGTTTTCCTTGTAGACTCGACCTATTCCTCCTCTCCGCTCGTTTGCCTTGCTGCTCGCCACTGCCATCAGCTCCAGCACCGACTTTAGCGGTTCTCCCTATGCCTAGTTTTGGCAAGCCTCGGTTCAGTCCATCTAGCAGGACACACGCTTTGCATAATTTCTACAGAAGCCAAGATTTTCATCCAATATTGAGTCAGTAAAAGCATTGGAAAAGTTCAAAGGTAGCCAGGACAAATACTTGGATAAAATGTCCAACATGTGAGCTCAAGAAAAAACCTGTCATTCTATAACCAATTGACCAACTTATTTTTAACTGTACTAGCGAAAGAATCATTTATGTGGTTATCTTGAGCCAAGAGACTCTAGAGGGGCAAGCTTTCACGCTAGATGTTAAAGCACAATACCTGGCTAGAAATGTAACCGCAGCGTTCACATGTTCCTTGCTCTGGCATTCTTGTTGTTGTGGATATCCGGAAATTTTCGCCAGAGGTTATGATGTCCAGTATAGCCCTAGGCCTGCACCACTCATAAGGTACCGATTCAAGTGACTGAAACAAGACAATGATACACATAATGTGTTGAACAAGGAAAAGAAACAGAGCTAGCATACACTAACAGATGAAGAAATAATCCTACTTTTGGACAGCAGAAGTCTTTACCTCATCCTTTCCAGATCTTTAATAAATTCACGAGCAAATCCACGATATGCATTTGGTGAATAGATGCCTGAATTGTGATAGATAACCAATAAGCATATTTGATTTCAATAGAAGATGAAAACAGTGTCAACAAAATTCTATAAGTACCCTCCAAGTATGTCATGACTATCAAATGTTAGGCACTGATTGTTCGAAGCTTATATTTTGATTATATATTAACCGTCCCTGGTATCTTGAGATAATGGAATGGGGAGCTACTGTTTAACTACAGAGAGAACAAAACTGCATAAGAAATGAAGCAGGAATTACATTCAGTGGAGAAGTAGTCCAGCTTTTTGAAATACGCATACGTTTCATACAGTCAAGGATCAAAATTATTATCAGCGCATGTTATATGGACAAAGCATAATAAGTTAATAAAAAAATTAAAACTGATTAAAAATGTTTCATGTAAAGGATATATAACAATCTCTTTTTCGTAGGTGTATTTGAAAGGCTTGCATCTTGGGATTGGTCCATCTTCACCAGTAGTTATGAAAGTGCATCGACTTAACCTATATAAGATAAAAGCATAATGCCAGCACAAAAATTATAAAAGAGAACAAAGATAAAAAATAGCATACTTTTTTTATTAACCAACATTTACCTTGCAATATCACCACGTAAAATATTCAGCAAGACAGTCTCTGCAATGTCATCTGCATTATGCCCAGTTACAATCTTATCAACCTTCAAGAGAGCAGCACCTCGGTCTAGCGCCTAATAAGAATGGAATTGTTCATAAATTAATGAGCATGCAATTGCCTTGCAGATAAAGGTAGGTAGTAGGAGGTACCTGACGTCGAAAAACACCACAGAAAGTACAATTGTTCTTCAGGCCAATTGCTTTCACAATATCATCCATTGTCCAGTCATAGAGATCCTTATAGGAAACTATTTTCAGTGGTAGGCCATACTGCAGTGGGTGAATTGTACGGTTGAATTAGCAACACAAGAATATGCATTTAAATGGGCTACGTTTCATGAAGTAGATGCCTTCCAAAATTAGAAGAAAGGAAAACACAAAGTAAAAAGTTGCAACAGAATTATGTGTATCGGGTAAGGGGGAGGAACCTGTAGTTCATTCCTTTTAACAGTTTCTAGGGAGTCATCTCTATAGCCTGTGATTCCTTCATCAATAGATAAAAGGAACAAATCGAGACCATATTTATGACGTTTGTTTAACTCTGATAACACATACGCAAGCACGGTTGAATCTGCATAACAGTAAAAAGATTGTTATAAACTGCTACAAGATCAAGATAGATAAGCAAGAATTTCCACAATAAGCTGAAGAACATTTGCAATCATATTTTTTCTAGGGGGGTATATCATATTTATGAAACAGCCATATATGATCCGTTATCATCGCCCATGACTACCTATATTTTAATAACTTGAATAATAGACCGTCTTGATTTAAAACCTTTATCTCTGCTGCAACGGCGAGAAGGTTGAACAAACATTTTGATAACACACTCTAATACAAGGCTCTCAAGGAGTCAATGACACCTTGAGTATTGGCCATGCAAGTGATCAACAGGAGCTGGTACTAAGTGTTCATCATTCAATGAGTAGCGGAATATGAAACATATGCATTGCATAAAAATCATCTATTACGTCGTTATTTATACAACACACGTCTGCACATACCTTTTCCACCAGAAGCTCCAATTGCCACACGTTCACCGGCCTTAAACAAATTATTGTCAACAATAGTTTGATGAATCTCGTCCTCGAAGACAATATAGAAGCATTCCCTACATATCTGAAAGCAAATATCAGAGACACCTCTGTAGGCCACAGAAAAAGTGAAAACAGCTCACAGTACTCCTAGACACCTATCATGGTTGGAACTTCACAAGATCAAGCAGCAAAGAGTACTCAAATTTTTAGGTAGATACACAAAAGGGGCATGTTTTGTTCGTACCCGCTTCCTAAAACTACAGTAATCGAGTGAACTCATATGAAGCTACAGCTAAACCATAGGCCCCCGGTTGCTGGAATCCTACAGAGCGAAGCCCGCGAGGCTCACCTGTTCTAGGGTTTTGGGCCGCTTGAGCGCGGCCTTCCGCTCGCCGCAGCGCGTGCAGAGGCGGCTCCCTGCCCTCGTCGGAGCGGCGGCGGACTGCATGGGCGCCTGGATGCGTCTTATCCCCACGCGAGTCCGGTGGAGGGTAGAGACGACGAGGACACCTGCGGGGTAGAGTAGCCGTGCTTCGGCAGGAGGAGGAGCAGAGGCTGCTTTCCGGGACGCCGGCGAAGGGGTTTCGGCGGCGTCACGGCGCTGGGGAGCGGACGAGGAGCAGGCAGTTTGGTGGGTCAAGGCTGGCCCAGATTAGGCGGGTTAGTATTGGGCCGGCCTGGGAAGAGGCGCGGCTCTGTGGGCTGCTACTGCTAGGCTAAAAAAAAAGGAAGGATATATAGAAATATGGTAGGAATAGAAAACCATAGGATCTTCTAAAACAAAGAAAAATCATAGAATTCCCTAAAAAAATCATAGAAAGTGAGATGACATGCATCTCAATTCGTACAGGAAAAGAGATGTCATTTGATGCATAGGATATGCATTTCTTCATTCAGTCTAGGTTAATATTTTTCTCTTTTACATGTGAAGGATTGGTTTCTATCCTACATTGTAAGAGGAATCCATTCCTATAAACTAAGGTGCTCCAAATTTTTTTCCTGTGAAAACCCTACCCTATATAATTCATACAAATTTCCTACAAACTAAAGGAGGCCTTTACTGTTCAAAATGCTACCTTCAATAGATTCTTTTTACATATATATAAAACTACCAATCTATTCATCAACTCTCATGTCAGTAAGCCTATCCCCCCCCCCCCCCGTTCCCCTAGGTATTTTCTAGGGTTCCCCTTATCCTTTGGCGATGCCACCAGAGTTCCACATCTACTGTTTCGGTTTGCTGGATTGGCACGCGAGAGTTTGTCGGAAGGACCCGGGGCCATCTCCGCAAGTGACTTCGGCGCTTTTGGTTGGACTGCATGGCTGGAAAAGAGATCGGAGGCCCGACGGTGGCCAATACATCAAGTGGTGGCGACAGAAGTATTTTCGAGATCCAGAGCAGAATTTAGAGGACAAATTTGGGAACCTGAACATGACATTCGACCCGCATATCTCAAAACATGGGAAAATGCTAGCAAAATTACGATTAACAACCAAACTGATGTTAGGCCTACTAAGCCGGATGCTAAGGCGGGAAACATAAGGTTTGGGAATTATGGAGGATGCTCATCGAAGGAAAGGCACATGATTTATGCGGCTCGTGTGATTGAGGAGATTGTGGAATCTGAAAAGGTGGAGCTCCAAGTCAAGTTGACAAATGCTCTGCCAAGGTGCACTAGAAGACAAATTTTCTGAACGGCTAAGGAGTTGAAAACATCAGTGAAAAGGGTTGCTTCAAAAGCACTGCATTGTAGGTATATTTGTTCAATGGGCATGTTGTATGTTTAAATCACCAATAATAGCCGAAGGACCATTGACAAATGGAAGCACCTTTTGATGGGAGTCAAGGAAATTCAACTTCCTCCCATGAGTGCATGACCCATAAATGTTGGCAAAATCTATGTCATTGAGTCAAGAGGAGAACTGATGGGTTGGTGAGAAGCGGATCAATACGGTAGTCGACCCAAGAAAAGTCGTTGTTTTTCCAAGTTGTAATAATCCCTGTTGACACCCCATATGATTGAATAGTAGAAATTGCGGAGATTAGGGGTAAGAAGGAGAGATCCTTGAATGTAGAAATCTCCTGAAGTTTAGAATGCTGCAAACAAATGACAGATATGTCCGAAGAGATGGCCTGAAGTTTCTTATTTTTTTGTGGGGGCAGTTTCTTACACATTGAAGCACCAAAAGATGACAAGAGGAACGTGAGTAACGTGGTTAACACCACGACTTAATAAAGATGAACGTAATTGAAGGTGATGGAAGATGACAAGAGGAACACGAGTAACGCGGTTAACACCATGACTTAAGAAAGACGAACATAATAGAAGGCGATGAAACACGCGTAATGTTAGATAATAACGAGAAATAAACGAGACAAAGAAACACAGATTTTTACGTGGAAACCCTTGCGGGAGAAAACCACGGACGCACGAAGGCACAATCACTATGAGGAGGAGTATTACAAGCACGAGACGACAGACTGTCTTAGGTGCGACTACATGGGGTATATATGAGGGCAATACATGAGAGTCCTTGGAGGACAAGTAAACGAGTTGTACTCGTACGCGTCGACGTCAACGCAAAGGCCCACACCAGTTGTACTATGTCTAGTCCAACACGGTACAATTTGGATCACAATTTAACAATCTCCACCTTGATCCAAATTCCCTCCAATAGTCGAAGAAAGTAAATAACTCCATCCAAATCAGCATAAACACCTTGTGCATCAAAGTCCATAGGACTAGTGAGAAATACCAACTAAGCCTGAGCAAAGCTCAAACTTATTGGTCGGAACTGGCTTTGTCATCATATCAGCAGGATTATCATGAGTACTTATCTTGCATACCTTCAAATCGCCTTCAGCAACAACATCTCGAATATAATGAAATCTGACATCAATGTGCTTTGTCCTCTCATGATACATTGGATTCTTTGTAAGATATATGGCACTTTGACTATCAGAAAATATGGTAGGGCAAGATGAATCTCCACAAAGCTCAGTATACAAACCTCTCAACCAGATAGCTTCTTTGCATGCCTCAGAAATAGCCATATACTCGGCATCAGTAGTGGAACAAGCCACAATAGACTGCAAAGTTGCTCTCCAACTCACAGCACAACCACCAATGGTGAAAACATAACCTGTGAGTGATCTTCTCTTATCCAAATCACCAGCAAAATCAGAACCAACAAAACCAACAAGTCTGTCGGGGATATACCCCGCGGTATGACCCGGCCGGAAGTATGACCCGGCTGGGCTTGGCGTTTTCATTGGTAACCTGCCGGAGTGGCGATTCACGAGCCTGGCGACTCACGGATGGCCCTAACGGCGGGTCAGATAGAAGACTAGGCCCAAGGCCCAAAAGGCCGGCTCATGTTATGGTGGGCCGGCTTAAGAGGAAAGGGATGACGAATATTTCCTTTACGAGGAAGCAAGACCCGGACTTGTATTCAACTTGTAAGAAAAGATAGACTAGTCCTAGTCCTACTAGGACTCCACATGTAACCCGCCCCTCTAACTTATATAAGGAGGGGCAGGGCTCCCCAAGAGGGAGAGGCAAGAAGAAACAATCTTTAGGCTAGACACAAAGAGCCGGCTTACCGGCGACTCTCTCATGAGCATAATGAGACCTAGCCACAAACAGCATGTAGGGCTATTACCGGATGATGTTTCCCGGGGCCCGAAGCTGTCTAAATCCTTGTCTTGTGTTGCGTCTCTCGATTCCGCCCAACCCCTCTCAAGCTACCACATAGATGCGCCGGCCTCGCGACTAAGTCCTGACACTAAGGACATCTGCCGTGACAATTCCACGACAAAGTCCATCTCTAGTTTTCCCAAACTGTAATTAAGCATTAGAAGTACCTCGCAGGTATCTGAAAATCCACTGAGCTGCTCTTCAATGCTCTTTTCCAGGATTAGCCATGTATCTACTGACAACACTCAATGCATAAGATAAATCCGGACGAGAACAAACCATGGCATACATAAGTGAACCAACTGCACTCGAATGGGGAACTCTAGACATGTACTCAATATCTGCATCTGACTTAGGACATAAGGCTGATGATAACTTAAAGTGTGCAGCTAACGGAGTACTTACTGGCTTGGCATTATGCATATTAAAACGACGATGAACTTTATCAATATATCCCTTCTGACTAAGATACACTTTTCCAGATGGTCTATCTCTGGATATTTCCATGTAGTTGAACCTTTGACAGTTTCAAATAAACACAACTATCATAATTAGACCTTTTGAAACCTTGAGAGAGCATAAAGGTGTCAAATCTCTTGTACCACTGTCTAGGGGATTGCTTCAATCCATAAAGAGATTTCTTTAACTTACAGACAAGCTTTTCTTTTCCAGGAATAACAAAACCTTCAGGTTGTTCCATATAAATATCCTCTTCTAATTCTCCATGTAAAAATGCAGTTTTAACATCCAATTGTTCAAGCTCAAAATCATGCATGGCAACAATACTGAGTAAAGTGCGAATAGAGCTTGCTTTATATCTTGTCTCATCATTAGGAGAAACACCTTCTTTCCTCTTGAAAACCCACTTGCAACGAATAGGTTTCTTCTCTCTAGGTAATCTTACTAAATCCCAAGTGCCATTCTTTTCAAGTGATTCCATCTCATCATGCATAGCGGTCATCCACTTATTACTATCACCAGAAATAATAGCCTCGGAATATGAAGAAGGCTCAGCATTACCTTCAATTTCTTCCGCAACAGATAAAGCAAAAGAAACAATGTTGCACTCTTCAATTAACCTGTCAGGTTTGTTAGTACCCCGCCTAACTCTGTCATGTGCAAGATTCCAACTGGGCGGAACAATAGGCTGATTTGGAGTGGGAGTGACATTATCATCATTAACGACGGGTTCATCATGTGCATCAACAATTTCATTACCAGATGTATCACCTGAATCAATAACATGCTCCACCTGAACAGTAGACTGTTGAATAGTAGGCTGTTGTTCACTCTCAACAGGAACATTAGTAGATGGAACATCATGTAACATAGCAGATTCATTAAAGATAACATTTCTGCTAATAACAACCTTCTGGGTTTCAGGATTCCACAATTTAAAACCTTTAACACCAGACTTATAACCAAGAAAGATGCACTTAACAGCCCTAGGCTCCAACTTTCCATTATCAACATGAGCATAAGTAGTGCAACCAAAAACTCTCAACTGTGAATAATCAGCAGGTGAACCAGACCATACGTCAATTGGAGTTTTCTTATTAAGAGCAATAGATGGTGAACGGTTAATGAGATAACAAGCAGTGGAAGCGGCCTCAGCCCAAAAACGCCTATGCAAACCTGCATTGGACAACATGCAACGGGCTCTGGAAATAATGGTCCTGTTCATACGCTCAGCAACACCGTTTTGTTGAGGAGTATAAGGAACGGTGTAGTGTCTGACAATGCCTTCAGACTTGCAATAATTCTTAAATTGCTTAGAACAGAATTCCATACCATTATCAGTGCGAAGTATCTTTACCTTCTTCTCAGTTTGTCTCTCAATCATAATCTTCCACTCCTTAAAAGCTGAGAATGCTTCATATTTATGCTTCAAGAAATAAGGCCAAACTTTTCTCGAATAATCATCAATTATAGTCAGCATGTAACTAGCACCACCTAGTGACTTTCTGCGAGATGGTCCCCATAAATCAGAATGAACATAATCAAGAATACCTTCAGTTGTATGAGTCGAAGTGTTGAACTTCACCCTCTTGTGTTTGCGGAAGATACAATGCTCACAAAATTTCAATTTTCTAGGTTCATATCCATCAAGAAGACCTCTCTTATTTAACTCTGCCAAACCAAGTTCATTCATATGTCCAAGACGCATATACCAAAGGTTAGCAGCATCACAATCAGAATTCTTTGAAATAACTGGAGTAGCGTTACCTGAAACGGTAGCACCTCGAAGGTAATAAAGACCATTAGTCGAACTCAAATCACCTTTCATCACAATAAGGGAACCTTTGGTGACTTTCAAAACACTATCTCCACCTGAATACTTGTATCCCTTTGCATCAAGGGCACTCATAGAAATAAGATTTCTCTTCATCTTCGGAATATACCAAACATCTGTCAAAGTTCTGATTATGCCATCAAACATCTTGATTCGAATAGAACCTATGCCTTCAATCTTGCATGGTGAATTATCAAAACCCAAAACGGAACCAGCAGCAGAAGTGGAATCAAAAGTATTAAACCAATCTCTATGTGGACACATATGAAAAGTGCATGCGGTGTCAAGTACCCACTCATCATTGGTCTCAGCACATCCAGCAATAACGACAAGAGCATCATCGGAACTATCATCACGAGCAACGTTAGCAGAATTTTCACCTTGTTTGTTACCTTTCCTCTTTTCTTTATTCTGCAACTTGAAACACTCTGAGATGTCATGCCCGTCTCTCTTGCAATATCTGCAATATTTCTTGTCTCTGGATTGCGACCGTATAACGCCCACGATGCGGCTATATCTCCCACGTGTCGAGGCACGACTTAGAGGCATAACCGCATTGTGGTTTTGTCGCAAGAAGGGTCATCTTCACACAATCCCATGTAATGAACAAGAATGGGATAACGAGAGTTGGCTTACAATCGCCACTTCACACAATACATAAATTAAATCATACATCATCCAAAATCCACACATAGACCGACTACGGTCAAATCCAAATGAAAATAAGATAACCCCAAATGCTAGATCCCCGATCGTCCCAACTGGGCTCCACTACTGATCATCAGGAAAAGAAACATAGTAACGACCACGTTCCTCGTCGAACTCCCACTTGAGCTCGGTTGCGTCATCTGCACTGGTATCATCGGCACCTGCAACTATTTTGGTAGAATCTGTGAGTCACGAGGACTCAGCAATCTCACACCCGCGAGATCAAGACTATTTAAGCTTATAGGAAAGGATGGTGTAAAAAGGTGGAGCTGCAGCAGGCACTAAGCATATATGGTGGCTAACATACGCAAGAGAGAGCGAGAAGAGAAGCAACGCAATGGTCGCGAAGCTAGAAATGATCAAGAAGTGATCCTGAAACTACTTACGTTCATGCATAAATCAAACCGTGTTCACTTCCCGGACTCCGCCGAGAAGAGACCATCACGCTACACACACGGTTGATGTATTTTACTTAAGTCAAGTGACAAGTTCTCTACAACCGGACATTAACAAATTCCCATCTGCCTCATAACCGCGGGCACGGCTTTCGAAAGATAATACCCTGCAGGGGTGTCCCAACTTAGCCCATTATAAGCTCTCACGGTCAACGAAGGATAAACCTGCTCCCGGGAAGGCCCGATCAGTCTCGGAATCCCGGTTTACAAGACATTTCGACAATGGTAAAACAAGACCAGCAAAGCCGCTCGAATGTGCCGACAAATCCCGATAGGAGCTGCACATATCTCGTTCTCAGGGCACACCGGATTGTCCAAGCTTCCGATAGGCGAGCCCAGAGTTGCCCCTGGTGGCCACCGGCGACTGACAGGTTGGACCAATACTCAGAGGAGCATTGGCCCGGGGGTTTAAATAAAGATGACCCTCGGGCTCGCGAAAACCCAAGGGAAAAAGGCTTAGGTGGCAAATGGTAAAACCAAGATTGGGCTTTGCTGGAGGAGTTTTATTCAAGGCGAACTGTCAAGGGGGTCCCATAAATCACCCAACCGCGTAAGGAACGCAAACTCAAGGAACATAATACCGGTATGACGGAAACTAGGGCGGCAAGAGTGGAACAAAACACCAGGCATAAGGCCGAGCCTTCCACCCTTTACCAAATATATAGATGCATTAATTAAATAAGAGATATTGTGATATTCCAAAATATCCATGTTCCAACATGGAACCAACTTCAACTTCACCTGCAACTAGCAACGCTATAAGAAGGGCTGAGCAAAAGCGGTAACTTAGCCAAACAACGGTTTGCTAGGAAAGGATGGTTAGAGGCTTGACATGGCAATATGGGAGGCATGATATAGCAAGTGGTAGGTAGCGCAGCATAGCAGAATAGAGCGAACAACTAGCAAAGCAAACATAGAAATGATTTCGAGGGTATGGTCATCTTGCCTGCAAGGTTCTCAGAGTTGTCGAAAGCTTGATCCTCGTAAGCGTACTCAACAGGTTCCTCGTTCACGAACTCGTCTCCCAGCTCTACCCACAGCAAGAACACAAGCAAAGGAACCACAATCAATCACGGGAAAAGCACAACCAACATGATGCAATACATGCATGAGATGCGAGATATGATATGCGATGCGTATGCGTGCTTCGGAAGAAAAAGGATGAACAAGGCAGTAACTTGGCAAACCAAGTATGCCACTGGAAAGATGAGATGATTTCGGTCGAAATCGATATAAAGATCACCGGAAACGGTGAAGGAAATATGCCCTAGAGGCAATAATAAAGTTATTATTTATTTCCTTATATCATGATAAATGTTTATTATTCATGCTAGAATTGTATTAACTGGAAACATAATACATGTGTGAATACATAGACAAACAGAGTGTCACTAGTATGCCTCTACTTGACTAGCTCGTTGATCAAAGATGGTTATGTTTCCTAGCCATAGACATGAGTTGTCATTTGATTAACGGGATCACATCATTAGGAGAATGATGTGATTGACTTGACCCATTCCGTTAGCTTAGCACTCGATCGTTTAGTATGTTGCTATTGCTTTCTTCATGACTTATACATGTTCCTATGACTATGAGATTATGCAACTCCCGTTTACCGGAGGAACACTTTGTGTGCTACCAAACATCACAACGTAACTGGGTGATTATAAAGGTGCTCTACAGGTGTCTCCAAAGGTACTTGTTGGGTTGGCGTATTTCGAGATTAGGATTTGTCACTCCGATTGTCGGAGAGGTATCTCTGGGCCCACTCAGTAATACACATCACTATAAGCCTTGCAAGCATTGTGACTAATGAGTTAGTTGCGGGATGATGTATTACGGAACGAGTAAAGAGACTTGCCGGTAACGAGATTGAACTAGGTATCGAGATACCGACGATCGAATCTCGGGCAAGTAACATACCGATGACAAAGGGAACAACGTATGTTGTTATGCGGTCTGACCGATAAAGATCTTCGTAGAATATGTGGGAACCAATATGAGCATCCAGGTTCCGCTATTGGTTATTGACCGGAGAGGTGTCTCGGTCATGTCTACATAGTTCTCGAACCCGTAGGGTCCGCACGCTTAACGTTACGATGACAGTTATATTATGAGTTTATATGTTTTGATGTACCGAAGGTTGTTCGGAGTCCCGGATGTGATCACGGACATGACGAGGAGTCTCGAAATGGTCGAGACATAAAGATTGATATATTGGAAGCCTATGTTTTGGACATCGGAAGTGTTCCGGGTGAAATCGGGATTTTTCCGGAGTACCGGGAGGTTACCGGAACCCCCCGGTAACTTAATGAGCCTTATTGGGCCTAGGTGGAAGAGAGGAGAGGAGGCCAGGGCAGGGCCGCGAGCCCCTCCCCCCCAGTCCGAATAGGACAAGGAGAGGGGGGCGGCGCCCCCCCTTCCTTCCTCCCCTCCACCTTTTCCCCCTTCCTCTCCTAGTCCAACATGGAAAAGGGGGGGAGTCCTACTCCCGGTAGGAGTAGGACTCCTCCTGGCGCGCCTCTCCTCCATTGGCCGGCGGCCTCCCCCGTGCACCTTTATATACGGGGGCAGGGGGCACCTCTAGACACACAATTGATCAACGATCTTTTAGCCGTGTGCGGTGCCCCCCTCCACCATATTACACCTCGATAATATCGTAGCGGTGCTTAGGCGAAGCCCTGCGTCGGTAGAACATCATCATCGTCACCACGCCATCGTGCTGACGAAACTCTCCCTCAACACTCGCCTGGATCGGAGTTCGAGGGACGTTATCGAGCTGAACGTGTGCTGAACTCGGAGGTGCCGTGCGTTCGGTACTTGATCGGTCGGATCGTGAAGACGTACGACTACATCAACCGCGTTGTGTTAACGCTTCCGCTTTCGGTCTACGAGGGTACGTGGACAACACTCTCCCCTCTCGTTGCTATACATCACCATGATCTTGCGTGTGCGTAGGAATTTTTTTGAAATTACTACGTTCCCCAACAGTGGCATCCGAGCCTGGTTTTATGCGTTGATGTTATGCACGAGTAGAACACAAGTGAGTTGTGGGCGATATAAGTCATACTGCTTACCAGCATGTCATACTTTGGTTCAGCAGTATTGTGAGATGAAGCGGCCCGGACCGACATTACGCGTACGCTTACGCGAGACTGGTTTCACCGTTGCGAGCACTCGTTGCTTAAAGGTGACTGGCGGGTGTCTGTCTCTCTCACTTTAGTTGAACCGAGTGTGGCTACGCCCGGTCCTTGCGAAGGTTAAAACAGCACCAACTTGACAAACTATCGTTGTGGTTTTGATGCGTAGGTAAGAACGGTTCTTGCTAAGCCCGTAGCAGCCACGTAAAACTTGCAACAACAAAGTAGAGGACGTCTAACTTGTTTTTGCAGGGCATGTTGTGATGTGATATGGTCAAGACATGATGCTATATTTTATTGTATGAGATGATCATGTTTTGTAACCGAGTTATCGGCAACTGGCAGGAGCCATATGGTTGTCGCTTTATTGTATGCAATGCAATCGCCATGTAATTGTTTTACTTTATCACTAAGCGGTAGCGATAGTCGTAAAAGCAATAGTTGGCGAGACGACAACGATGCTACGATGGAGATCAAGGTGTCGCGCCGGTGACGATGGTGATCATGACGGTGCTTCGGAGATGGAGATCACAAAGCACAAGATGATGATGGCCATATCATATCACTTATATTGATTGCATGTGATGTTTATCTTTTATGCATCTTATCTTGCTTTGATTGACGGTAGCATTATAAGATGATCTCTCACTAAAATTTCAAGATAAAAGTGTTCTCCCTGAGTATGCACCGTTGCCAAAGTTCGTCGTGCCCAGACACCACGTGATGATCGGGTGTGATAAGCTCTACGTCCATCTACAACGGGTGCAAGCCAGTTTTGCACACGCAGAATACTCAGGTTAAACTTGACGAGCCTAGCATATGCAGATATGGCCTCGGAACACTGAGACCGAAAGGTCGAGCGTGAATCATATAGTAGATATGATCAACATAGTGATGTTCACCATTGAAAACTACTCCATTTCACGTGATGATCGGTTATGGTTTAGTTGATTTGGATCACGTAATCACTTAGATGATTAGAGGGATGTCTATCTAAGTGAGAGTTCTTAAGTAATATGATTAATAGGACTTAAATTTATCATGAACTTAGTACCTGATAGTATCTTGCTTGTCTATGTTAATTGTAGATAGATGGCCCGTGCTGTTGTTCCGTTGAATTTTAATGCGTTCCTTGAGAAAGCAAAGTTGAAAGATGATGGTAGCAATTACACGGACTGGGTCCGTAACTTGAGGATTATCCTCATTGTTGCACAGAAGAATTACGTCCTGGAAGCACCGCTGGGTGCCAGGCCTCCTGCAAGAGCAACACCAGAAGTTATGAACGTCTGGCAGAGCAAAGCTGATGACTACTCGATAGTTCAGTGTGCCATGCTTTATGGCTTAGAACCGGGTCTTCAACGACGTTTTGAACGTCATGGAGCATATGAGATGTTCCAGGAGTTGAAGTTAATATTTCAAGCAAATGCCCGGATTGAGAGATATGAAGTCTCCAATAAGTTCTACAACTGCAAGATGGAAGAGAATAGTTCTGTCAGTGAGCATATACTCAAAATGTCTGGGTATAATAATCACTTGATTCAACTGGGAGTTAATCTTCCGGATGATAGCGTCATTGACAGAATTCTTCAATCACTGCCACCAAGCTACAAGAGCTTCGTGATGAACTATAACATGCAAGGGATGAATAAGACAATTCCCGAGCTCTTCGCAATGCTAAAGGCAGCAGAGGTAGAAATCAAAAAGGAGCATCAAGTGTTGATGGTCAGTAAGACCACTAGTTTCAAGAAAAAGGGCAAAGGGAAGAAGAAGGGGAACTTCAAGAAGAACAGCAAGCAAGTTGCTGTTCAGGAGAAGAAACCCAAATCTGGACCTAAGCCTGAAACTGAGTGCTTTTACTGCAAGCAGACTGGTCACTGGAAGCGGAACTGCCCCAAGTATTTGGCGGATAAGAAGGATGGCAAGGTGAACAAAGGTATATGTGATATACATGTTATTGATGTGTACCTTACCAGAGCTCGCAGTAGCACCTGGGTATTTGATACTGGTTTTGTTGCTAATATTTGCAACTCGAAACAGGGACTACGGATTAAGCGAACACTAGCCAAGGACGAGGTGACGATGCGCGTGGGAAATGGTTCCAAAGTCGATGTGATCGCCGTCGGCACGCTACCTCTACATCTACCTTCGGGATTAGTATTAGACCTAAATAATTGTTATTTGGTGTCAGCGTTGAGCATGAACATTATATCTGGATCTTGTTTAATGCGAGACGGCTATTCATTTAAATCAGAGAATAATGGTTGTTCTATTTATATGAGTAATATCTTTTATGGTCATGCACCCTTGAAGAGTGGTCTATTTTTAATGAATCTCGGTAGTAGTGACACACATATGCATAATGTCGAAGCCAAAAGATGCAGAGTTGATAATGATAGTGCAACTAATTTGTGGCACTGCCGTTTAGGTCATATCGGTGTAAAGCGCATGAAGAAACTCCATAATGATGGACTTTTGGAATCACTTGGTACTTGCGAACCGTGTCTCATGGGCAAGATGACTAAAACACCGTTCTCCGGAACTATGGAGAGAGCAACTGATTTGTTGGAAATCATACATACAGATGTATGTGGTCCGATGAATATTGAGGCTCGTGGCGGATATCGTTATTTTCTCACCTTCACAGATGATTTAAGCAGATATGGGTATATCTACTTAATGAAACATAAGTCTGAAACATTTGAAAAGTTCAAAGAATTTCAGAGCGAAGTTGAAAATCATCGTAACAAGAAAATAAAGTTTCTACGAACAAATCGTGGAGGAGAATATTTGAGTTACGAGTTTGGCCTACATTTGAAACAATGCGGAATAGTTTCGCAACTCACGCAAACCCGGAACACCACAGCGTAATGGTGTGTCCGAACGTCGTAATCGTACTTTACTAGATATGGTGCGATCTATGATGTCTCTTACTGATTTACTGCTATCGTTTTGGGGTTATGCTTTAGAGACGGCTGCATTCACTCTAAATAGGGCACCATCGAAATCCGTTGAGACGACACCTTATGAACTATGGTTTGGCAAGAAACAAAAGTTGTCGTTTCTTAAAATTTGGGGTTGCGATGCTTATGTGAAGAAACTTCAACCTGATAAGCTCGAACCTAAATCGGAGAAATGTGTCTTCATAGGATACCCAAAGGAGACTGTTGGGTACACCTTCTATCACAGATCCGAAGGCAAGACATTCGTTGCTAAGAATGGATCCTTTCTAGAGAAGGAGTTTCTCTCGAAAGAAGTGAGTGGGAGGAAAGTAGAACTTGATGAGGTAACTGTACCTGCTCCCTTATTGGAAAGTAGATCATCACAGAAACCAGTTTCTGCGAAACCTACACCAATTAGTGAGGAAGTTAATGATAATGATCATGAAACTTCAGATCAAGTTATTACTGAACTTCGTAGGTCAACCAGATTAAGATCCGCACCAGAGTGGTACGGTAATCCTGTTCTGGAGGTTATGTTATTAGACCATGACGAACCTACGAACTATGAAGAAGCGACGGTGAGCCCAGATTCCGCAAAATCGCTTGAGGCCATGAAATCCGAGATGGGATCCATGTATGAGAACAAAGTATGGACTTTGGTTGACTTGCCCGATGATCGGCAAGCCATTGAAAATAAATGGATCTTCAAGAAGAAGACTGACGCTGACGGTAATGTTACTGTCTATAAAGCTCGACTTGTTGCGAAAGGTTTTCGACAAATTCAAGGGATTGACTACGATGAGACCTTCTCACCCGTAGCGATGCTTAAGTCTGTCCGAATCATGTTAGCAATTGCTGCATTTTATGATTATGAAATTTGGCAAATGGATATCAAAACTGCATTCCTGAATGGATTTCTGGAAGAAGAGTTGTATATGATGCAACCGGAAGGTTTTGTCGATCCAAAGGGAGCTAACAAAGTGTGCAAGCTCCAGCGATCCATTTATGGGCTGGTGCAAGCCTCTCGGAGTTGGAATAAACGCTTTGATAGTGTGATCAAAGCATTTGGTTTTATACAGACTTTTGGAGAAGCCTGTATTTACAAGAAAGTGAGTGGGAGCATAATAAAGTTATTATTTATTTCCTTATATCATGATAAATGTTTATTCATGCTAGAATTGTATTAACCGGAAACATAATACATGTGTGAATACATAGACAAACAGAGTGTCACTAGTATGCCTCTACTTGACTAGCTCGTTGATCAAAGATGGTTATGTTTCCTAGCCATAGACATGAGTTGTCATTTGATTAACGGGATCACATCATTAGGAGAATGATGTGATTGACTTGACCCATTCCGTTAGCTTAGCACTCGATCGTTTAGTATGTTGCTATTGCTTTCTTCATGACTTATACATGTTCCTATGACTATAAGATTATGCAACTCCCGTTTACCGGAGGAACACTTTGTGTGCTACCAAACGTCACAACGTAACTGGGTGATTATAAAGGTGCTCTACAGGTGTCTCCAAAGGTACTTGTTGGGTTGGCGTATTTCGAGATTAGGATTTGTCACTCCGATTGTCGGAGAGGTATCTCTGGGCCCACTCAGTAATACACATCACTATAAGCCTTGCAAGCATTGTGACTAATGAGTTAGTTGCGGGATGATGTATTACGGAACGAGTAAAGAGACTTGCCGGTAACGAGATTGAACTAGGTATCGAGATACCGACGATCGAATCTCGGGCAAGTAACATACCGATGACAAAGGGAACAACGTATGTTGTTATGCGGTCTGACCGATAAAGATCTTCGTAGAATATGTGGGAACCAATATGAGCATCCAGGTTCCGCTATTGGTTATTGACCGGAGAGGTGTCTCGGTCATGTCTACATAGTTCTTGAACCCGTAGGGTCCGCACGCTTAACGTTATGATGACAGTTATATTATGAGTTTATATGTTTTGATGTACCGAAGGTTGTTCGGAGTCCCGGATGTGATCACGGACATGACGAGGAGTCTCGAAATGGTCGAGACATAAAGATTGATATATTGGAAGCCTATGTTTTGGACATCGGAAGTGTTCCGGGTGAAATCGGGATTTTTCCGGAGTACCGGGAGGTTACCGGAACCCCCCGGTAACTTAATGGGCCTTATTGGGCCTAGGTGGAAGAGAGGAGAGGAGGCCAGGGCAGGGCCGCGCGCCCCTCCCCCCCAGTCCGAATAGGACAAGGAGAGGGGGGCGGCGCCCCCCTTCCTTCCTCCCCTCCACCTTTTCCCCCTTCCTCTCCTAGTCCAACATGGAAAAGGCGGGGAGTCCTACTCCCGGTAGGAGTAGGACTCCTCCTGGCGCGCCTCTCCTCCATTGGCCGGCGGCCTCCCCCTTGCACCTTTATATACGGGGGCAGGGGGCACCTCTAGACACACAATTGATCAACGATCTTTTAGCCATGTGCGGTGCCCCCCTCCACCATATTACACCTCGATAATATCGTAGCGGTGCTTAGGCGAAGCCCTGCATCGGTAGAACATCATCATCGTCACCACACTGTCGTGCTGGCGAAACTCTCCCTCAACACTCGGCTGGATCGGAGTTCGAGCGACGTTATCGAGCTGAACATGTGCTGAACTCGAAGGTGCCGTGCGTTCGGTACTTGATCGGTCGGATCGTGAAGACGTACGACTACATCAACCGCGTTGTGTTAACGCTTCCGCTTTCGGTCTACGAGGGTACGTGGACAACACTCTCCCCTCTCGTTGCTATACATCACCATGATCTTGCGTGTGCGTAGGATTTTTTTTGAAATTACTACGTTCCCCAACAAACGGATGCACGGTTTGCAAATGGCAAGCAAAACAAGAATGACACAATTCTGCGATTAACAGCATGATAGCACTTAGAATGCAACAAGTAACTATGCTACAACACCCCAACATAGCAATAAAGCATATGGAAGTAATCTACAGGAGATGCTTGATAAAAGATGAACACTGAGCTACGGCTAGATCACACAATAACAGGTTCAAACAAGCATGGCAAAAGTGCAAAAGATATCAGTATCCCAGACTTTGTGAAAATACTGAACATGGCTGAAACAGCATCAGGTAGCAATGTTGAGAGCAAGGAAAACACATGCTACAGGAGCTTAATATAGAAAAACAAGGCATGGCATGGAGCTACTAAATGCATATAACAAAAGTCCCTTACTGACCATGAGACAAAAAGGATCAGAAGATATGATGGCACCCATGTAAACATAGCAAGTTTCGTTAACAGGTTTCAGACTTGGCAGAAAACAGAGCATGGCAGAAACAGCATTATGAAGGCATCTTTGTGAGCTTGATGCACTCATCACAAAGCAATGCATGACAAAACAAGCACACCTACAGCAAGATGGCATGTTTATGAAACTAACCATGGCAAGAGAAAATACATAGCATGTATGGATCAACTACAACAACCTTGGCAAAATTGAATAACACGTAAACAATCTGCCAGGAACATTTTATAGCAAAAGTAGAGCAAGATTGAGACATGCTATGTTATTCCATAATTGCAAACAAGGGCATGGATGGATATATCACTACTATATCTACAAAACATCATTACTGACCATACTCAAAATAAGCATGGATCTCACTGTAGCCACATGGATACATAGCAACAAAATAACAGCAGAAACAGACAGTGAAATTACCAAGTCCCTGAAAACAGAAACATCACGAAGCCTAGTTTGCATGCTTGTGCTAGTCACCACATAGATGAAAAAAACTACATGGCATGCACCTCTGTAAAGATGGCATGGCATAGATCAAAACACATGTAGAGATCATGCCCAAAAGATGCACACATCAAATGCAACAAAATAACAAATCACCAAGTTTTGATAAGTAACAGCAGTTTACAGCAATTAGCACTCTTGCACCAGAGATTTGGGCATCAAGATGGACTCCAATGAACATGTCATAATGGAACAAAATGAAGAGTATCTCGAGGCGAACATTTAGATATATCACACGCATGAAACAGAGCTATGTGCACGGAGATATGATGCGATGAACAGAGCAAGATTATGCAAAAACTTCGGGACTTAGAGAATTTCAAGAGGGGGGAAAAGACAACCTGCGAGATCTAGGGTTCGGGCTCGCCGGAGCTGCTGCTCGCCGGAGATGGAGGGGATGCGGCGGCCGGAGGAGGGAGAGGGAGACGCGGCCGGAGAGGAGCTCGGGGAGGCGCGGCGACGGGAAATGAGGACGGCGTGGTCGCGGACGGGGAGGCAGTGTTGGGGATCGTTGCAGAAATTAAAATTTTTCTACGCATCACCAAGATCAATCTATGGAGTCATCTAGCAACGAGAGAGAGGAGTGCATCTACATACCCTTGTAGATCGCGAGCGGAAGCGTTCAAGTGAATGGGGTTGATGGAGTCGTACTCGTCGTGATCCAAATCACCGATGACCGAGCGCCGAACGGACGGCACCTCCGCGTTCAACACACGTACGGTTGGGAAGACGTCTCCTCCTTCTTGATCCAGCAAGGGTGAAGGAGAGGTTGATGGAGATCCAGCAGCACGACGGCGTGGTGGTGGAAGTAGCAGGGATCTCGGCAGGGCTTCGCCAAGCACAGCGAGAAGGAGAGGTGTCATGGGAGGGAGAGGGAGGCACCAGGGGCTTGGGTGCTTTTGCCCTCCCTCCTCCCCCTCTTTATATAGGGATCCAGGGGGCGCCGGCCCCCTGATATCCCATCTCAAGGGGGGGGGGGCAAGGGGGGGACTTGCCCCCCCAAGTCAAGTGGGGCGCCCCCCCACCCCTAGGGTTTCCAACCCTAGGCGCAGGGGAGGCCCAAGGGGGGCGCACCAGCCCACCAGGGGCTGGTTCCCTTCCCCACTTCAGCCCATGGGGCCCTCCGGGATAGGTGGCCCCACCCGGTGGACCCCCGGGACCCTTCCGGTGGTCCCGGTACAATACCGGTGACCCCCGAAACCTTCCCGGTGGCCGAAACTGGACTTCCTATATATAATTCTTCACCTCCGGACCATTCCGGAACTCCTCGTGACGTCCGAGATCTCATCCGGGACTCCGAACAACTTTCGGGTTACCGCATACTAGTATCTCTACAACCCTAGCGTCACCGAACCTTAAGTGTGTAGACCCTACGGGTTCGAGAGACATGCAGACATGACCGAGACGACTCTCCGGTCAATAACCAACAACGGGATCTGGATACCCATGTTGGCTCCCACATGTTCCACGATGATCTCATCGGATGAACCACGATGTCGAGGATTCAATCAATCCCGTGTACAATTCCCTTTGTCAATCGGTATGTTACTTGCCCGAGATTCGATCATCGGTATCCCAATACCTTGTTCAATCTCGTTACCGACAAGTCACTTTACTCGTACTGTAATGCATGATCCCATGACCAAACACTTGGTCACATTGAGCTCATTATGATGATGCATTACCGAGTGGGCCCAGAGATACCTCTCCGTCATACGGAGTGACAAATCCCAGTCTCGATTCGTGCCAACCCAACAGACACTTTCGGAGATACCCGTAGTGCACCTTTATAGCCACCCAGTTACGTTGTGACGTTTGGCACACCCAAAGCACTCCTACGGTATCCGGGAGTTGCACAATCTCATGGTCTAAGGAAATGATACTTGACATTTGGAAAAGCTCTAGCAAACGAACTACACGATCTTGTGCTATGCTTAGGATTGGGTCTTGTCCATCACATCATTCTCCTAATGATGTGATCCCGTTATCAATGACATCCAATGTCCATAGTCAGGAAACCATGACTATCTATTGATCAACGAGCTAGTCAACTAGAGGCTCACTAGGGACATGTTGTGGTCTATGTATTCACACATGTATTACGATTTCCGGATAACACAATTATAGCATGAATAATAGACAATTATCATGAAGGAAATATAATAATAACCATTTTATTATTACCTCTAGGGCATATTTCCAACAGTCTCCCACTTGCACTAGAGTCAATAAACTAGTTACATTGTGATGAATCGAACACCCATAGAGTTCTGGTGTTGATCATGTTTTGCTCTAGGGAGAGGTTTAGTCAACGGATCTGCTACATTCAGGTCCGTATGTACTTTACAAATATCAATGTCTCCATTTTGAACACTTTCACGAATGGAGTTGAAGCGACGCTTGATATGCCTGGTCTTCCTATGGAACTTGGGCTCCTTGGCAAGGGCAATAGCTCCAGTGTTGTCACAGAAGAGAGTCATCGGGCCCGACGCATTGGGAATAACTCCTAGGTCGGTAATGAACTCCTTCACCCAGATTGCTTCTTGTGCTGCCTCTGAGGCTGCCATGTATTCCGCTTCACATGTAGATCCTGCCACAATGCTTTGCTTGCAACTGCACCAGCTTACTGCCCCACCATTCAAAATATACACGTATCCGGTTTGTGACTTAGAGTCATCCAGATCTGTGTCGAAGCTAGCATCGATGTAACCCTTTACGACGAGCTCTTCGTCACCTCCATAAACGAGAAACATATCCTTAGTCCTCTTCAGGTACTTCAGGATATTCTTGACCGTTGTCCAGTGTTCCATGCCGGGATTACTTTGGTACCTTCCTACCAAACTTACGGTAAGGTTTACATCAGGTCTGGTACACAGCATGGCATACATAATAGACCCTATGGCCGAGGCATAGGGGATGACACTCATCTTTTCTCTATCTTCTGTCGTGGTCGGGCATTGAGCCGTGCTCAATTGCACACCTTGCAATACAGGCAAGAACCCCTTCTTGGACTGATCCATATTGAAATTCTTCAATATCTTGTCAAGGTACGTACTTTGTGAAAGACCAATGAGGCGTCTTGATCTATCTCTATAGATCTTGATGCCTAATATATAAGCAGCTTCTCCAAGGTCCTTCATTGAAAAACACTTGTTCAAGTAGGCCTTTATGCTTCCCAAGAATTCTATATCATTTCCCATCAACAGTATGTCATCCACATATAATATGAGAAATGCTACATAGCTCCCACTCACTTTCTTGTAAACACAGGCTTCTCCATAAGTCTGTGTAAACCCAAACGCTTTGATCATCTCATCAAATCGAATGTTCCAACTCCGAGATGCTTGCACCAGCCCATAGATGGAGCGCTGGAGCTTGCATACCTTGTTAGCATTCTTAGGATCGACAAAACCTTCCGGCTGCATCATATACAATTCTTCCTTAAGAAAGCCGTTAAGGAATGCCGTTTTGACGTCCATTTGCCATATCTCATAATCATAGAATGTGGCAATTGCTAACATGATTCGGACGGACTTCAGCTTCGCTACGGGTGAGAAAGTCTCATCGTAGTCAACCCCTTGAACTTCTCGATAACCCTTAGCGACAAGTCGAGCCTTATAGATGGTCACATTACCATCCGCGTCCGTCTTCTTCTTAAAGATCCATTTATTTTCTATGGCTCGCCGATCATCGGGCAAGTCAGTCAAAGTCCATACTTCGTTTTCATACATGGATCCTATCTCGGATTGCATGGCTTCAAGCCATTTGTTGGTATCCGGGCCCGCCATCGCTTCTTCATAGTTCGAAGGTTCACCGTTGTCTAACAACATGATTTCCATGACAGGGTTGCCGTACCACTCTGGTGCGGAACGTGCCCTTGTGGACCTACGAAGTTCAGCAGTAACTTGATCTGAAGCTTCATGATCATCATCATTAACTTCCTCCCCAGTCGGTGCAAGCACCACAGGAACATCTTCCCGCGCTGCGCTACTTTCCAGTTCGGAAGGGGTGACTATCACCTCATCAAGTTCCACTTTCCTCCCACTCATTTCTTTCGAGAGAAACTCTTTCTCCAGAAAGGACCCGTTCTTGGAAACGAAGATCTTGCCTTCGGATATGAGGTAGAAGGTATACCCAATGGTTTCCTTAGGGTATCCTATGAAGACGCATTTTTTCGACTTGGGTTCGAGCTTTTCAGGTTGAAGTTTCTTGACATAAGCATCGCATCTCCAAACTTTAAAAAACGACAGCTTAGGTTTCTTTCCAAACCATAATTCATACGGTGTCGTCACAACGGATTTCGACGGAGCCCTATTTAAAGTGAATGCGGCAGTCTCTAAAGCATAACCCCAGAATGATAGCGGTAGATCGGTAAGAGACATCATAGATCGCACCATATCCAATAGAGTGCGATTACGACGTTCGGACACACCATTACACTGAGGTGTTCCAGGCGGCGTGAGTTGTGAAACAATTCCACATTTCCTTAAGTGTGTGCCAAATTCGTGACTCAAATATTCCCCTCCACGATCTGATCGTAAGAACTTCATTTTCCTGTCACGTTGATTCTCAACCTCACTCTGAAATTCCTTGAACTTTTCAAAGGTCTCAGACTTGTGTTTCATTAAGTAGTCATACCCATATCTACTCAAGTCATCAGTGAGGGTGAGAACATAACGATAGCCACCGCGAGCCTCAACGCTCATTGGACCGCACACATCAGTATGTATGATTTCCAATAAGTTGGTTGCTCGCTCCATTGTTCCGGAGAACGGAGTCTTGGTCATTTTGCCCATGAGGCATGGTTCGCACGTGCCAAATGATTCATAATCAAGAGACTCCAAAAGTCCATCTGCATGGAGTTTCTTCATGCGTTTGACACCAATGTGACCAAGGCGGCAGTGCCACAAGTATGTGGGACTATCATTGTCAACCTTACATTTCTTGGCATTCACACTATGAATATGTGTAACATCACGTTCGCAATACATTAAGAATAAACCATTGACCAGCGGGGCATGACCATAAAACATATCTCTCCTATAAATAGAACAACCATTATTCTCTGATTTAAATGAGTAGCCATCTCGCATCAAACGAGATCCAGACACAATGTTCATGCTCAAAGCTGGCACTAAATAACAATTATTGAGGTTTAAAACTAATCCCGTAGGTAAATGTAGAGGTAGCGTGCCGACGGCGATCACATCGACCTTGGAACCATTCCCGACGCGCATCGTCACCTCGTCCTTCGTCAGTCTCCGCTTATTCCGCAGCTCCTGCTTTGAGTTACAAATATGAGCAACGGCACCGGTATCAAATACCAGGAGCTACTACGAGCGCTGGTTAGGTACACATCAATAACATGTATATCACATATACCTTTGCTATTGCCGGCCTTCTTATCCGCTAAGTACTTGGGGCAGTTCCGCTTCCAGTGACCGTTTCCCTTGCAATAAAAGCACTCAGTCTCAGGCTTGGGTCCATTCTTTGTCTTCTTCCCGGCAACTGGCTTACCGGGCGCGGCAACTCCCTTGTCGTCCTTCTTGAAGTTCTTCTTACCCTTGCCTTTCTTGAACTTAGTGGTTTTATTCACCATCAACACTTGATGTTCCTTTTTGATCTCCACCTCCGCTGATTTCAGCATTGAATATACCTCAGGAATGGTCTTTTCCATCCCCTGCATATTGAAGTTCATCACAAAGTCCTTGTAGCTCGGTGGAAGCGACTGAAGGATTCTGTCAATGACCGCGTCATCCGGGAGATTAACTCCCAGCTGAGACAAGCGGTTGTGTAACCCAGACATTTTGAGTATGTGCTCACTGACAGAACTATTTTCCTCCATCTTACAACTGAAGAACTTGTCGGAGACTTCATATCTCTCGACCCGGGCGTGAGCTTGGAAAACCATTTTCAGCTCTTCGAACATCTCATATGCTCCTGTTGCTCAAAACGCTTTTGGAGCCCCGGTTCTAAGCTGTAAAGCATGCCGCACTGAACGAGGGAGTAATCATCAGCACGCTGCTGCCAAGCGTTTATAACGTCTTGGTTCTCTGGGATGGGTGCTTCACCTAGCGGTGCTTCTAGGACATAATCTTTCTTGGCAGCTATGAGGATGATCCTCAGGTTCCGGACCCAGTCCGTATAGTTGCTGCCATCATCTTTCAGCTTGGTTTTCTCTAGGAACGCGTTGAAGTTGAGGGCAACATTAGCGTGGGCCATTTGATCTACAAGACATATTGTAAAGATTTTAGACTAAGTTCATGATAATTAAGTTCATCTAATCAAATTATTCAATGAACTCCCACTCAGATAGACATCCCTCTAGTCATCTAAGTGAAACATGATCCGAGTCAACTAGGCCGTGTCCGATCATCACGTGAGACGGACTAGTCAACATCGATGAACATCTTCATGTTGATCGTATCTTCTATACGACTCATGCTCGACCTTTCGGTCTTCCGTGTTCCGAGGCCATGTCTGTACATGCTAGGCTCGTCAAGTCAACCTAAGTGTATTGCGTGTGTAAATCTGGCTTACACCCGTTGTATTCGAACGTTAGAATCTATCACACCCGATCATCACGTGGTGCTTCGAAACAACGAACCTTCGCAACGGTGCACAGTTAGGGGGAACACTTTCTTGAAATTATTGCGAGGGATCATCTTATTTGAGCTACCGTCGTTCTAAGGAAATAAGATGTAAAACATGATAAACATCACATGCAATCAAATAGTGACATGATATGGCCAATATCATTTTGCTCCTTTGATCTCCATCTTCGGGGCGCCATGATCATCTTCGTCACCGGCATGACACCATGATCTCCATCATCATGATCTCCATCATCGTGTCTTCATGAAGTTGTCACGCCAACGATTACTTCTACTTCTATGGCTAACGTGTTTAGCAATAAAGTAAAGTAATTTACATGGCGTTATTCAATGACACGCAGATCATACAAAAAATAAAGACAACTCCTATCGCTCCTGCCGGTTGTCATACTCATCGACATGCAAGTCGTGATTCCTATTACAAGAACATGATCAATCTCATACATCAGATATATTTCATTCATCACATCCTTTTGGCCATATCACATCACAAGGCATATGCTGCAAAAACAAGTTAGACGTCCTCTAATTGTTGTTGCAAGTTTTTACGTGGCTGCTATAGGTTTCTTAGCAAGAACGTTTCTTACCTACGCCAAAACCACAACGTGATATGCCAATTTCTATTTACCCTTCATAAGGAACCTTTTCATCGAATCCGTTCCGACTAAAGTGGGAGAGACAGACACCCGCTAACCACCTTATGCAACTAGTGCATCTCAGTCAGTGGAACCTGTCTCACGTAAGCGTACGTGTAAGGTCGGTCCGGGCCGCTTCATCACACGATGCCGCTGAAACAAGATAAGACTAGTAGTGGCAAGATAATTGACAACATCTACGCCCACAACAAGTTTGTGTTCTACTCGTGCATAGAAACTATGCATAGACCTAGCTCATGATGCCACTGTTGGGGATCGTTGCAGAAATTAAAAATTTTCTACGCATCACCAAGATCAATCTATGGAGTCATCTAGCAACGAGAGAGAGGAGTGCATCTACATACCCTTGTAGATCGTGAGCGGAAGCGTTCAAGTGAACGGGGTTGATGGAGTCGTACTCGTCGTGATCCAAATCACCGATGACCGAGCGCCGAACGGACGGCACCTCCGTGTTCAACACACGTACGATTGGGAAGACGTCTCCTCCTTCTTGATCCAGCAAGGGGGAAGGAGAGGTTGATGGAGATCCAGTAGCACGACGGCATGGTGGTGGAAGTAGCGGGGATCTCGGCAGGGCTTCGCCAAGCACAGCGAGAAGGAGAGGTGTCACGGGAGGGAGAGGGAGGCGCCAGGGGCTTGGGTGCTTCTGCCCTCCCTCCCCCCTCTTTATATAGGGGTCCAGGGGGGGTGCCGGCCCCCTGAGATCCCATCTCAAGGGGGGGGGGGGGGGCGGCGGCCAAGGGGGGACTTGCCCCCCAAGTCAAGTGGGGTGCCCCCACCCCTAGGGTTTCCAACCCTAGGCGCAGGGGAGGCCCAAGGGGGGCGCACCAGCCCACCAGGGGCTGGTTCCCTTCCCCACTTCAGCCCATGGGGCCCTCCGGGATAGGTGGCCCCACCCGGTGGACCCCCCACTATAGGAATCAACTATTTTGCCGTCTGCCACGGCGGACGGCAAAGGCATGAACGGCGGACGGCAAAAGGCTCCGGCAAAGTAGGCTACGGTAAACAGCTACTTTGCCGTCTGCTTCCTGGCGGCTGACGGCAAAGGCCCTTTGCCGTCTGCCGCGGACGGCAAAGAGAGCGGACGGCAATAATTGCGCTGTCGGTCCGTTAAGTGGGTAACGGCAGGCCTTTGTCGTTCGCCGCTGACGGCAACCTTTCTAGTGCCTTTGCCGTCTGCCGCTGACGGCAAACTTTCTAGTGTCTTTGCCGTCCGCCATATGATGTCATCTACACGTCACTACATGGCAGGCCTTTGCCGTCCGCCGCTGACGGCAAAATCGTTTACTCTTTGCCGTCTGCCACTGTAGGCAAACTGACCAAATGGGTCAGCTCCCAGGAAGCACAGCTGGATGCCATGTGTCTTCTTTGCCGTCCGCGGCAGACAACAAAGAGCCCGTTGCCATATTGGGTCTTTTTTCTGTTTTTTATTAAATCCAACAATTTTCATAGAAAATATATATGACATATATAGATATATTTCACAAGGCAATTACAGAGCAAACATATAAGATATCCAACATGCATAGTTCCATCATACATAGTTCCATCACATAACTTCATCACATATGTTCCATCCAACTACCAAGTTCCATGCATAGTTCCATCCAACTACCAAGTTCCATGCATCGTTCCATCATACATAGCAAGTTCAACATAGAGGCATCCAACCATATATATTACAATAGTTTCATCCAACGATACATGCATAGTTCAACGATACAAAAGAAACAGAGAAAGGGATAAGGAGCACTCCATCTATGCAAGCTTTCGTCAAGTGAATGAAATCTGCAAAATGAAAAATAAGAAAGTTAGAAATAGGTGACTAGAATAAGAAGACTAGAACAAGAAGAGTATAACAAGAAGAAGACTAGAACACGAAGAGTAGAACAAGAAGAAGACTAGAACAAGAAGAGTATGTCATTTATGAGCTAACTTACGTGAAATGGATCATATATGAGCTAACTAAGTTGAAATGGGTCGTTTATGAGCTAGCTAAGGTGAAATGGATCATTTATGAGCTAACTTAGTTGAAATGGGTCGTTTATGAGCTAATTAAGGTCAAATGGATCGTTTTTGAGGTAACTAAGGTGAAATGGATCGTTTTTTAGCTCACTTAGGTGAAACGGATCATTTATGAGCTAATTTAGTTGAAATGGATCGTTTTTGAGCTAACTTAGGTGAAATGGATCATTTATGAGCTAATTTAGTTGAAATGGATCTTTTTGAGCTAACTTAGGTGAAATGGATCATTTAAGAGCTAATTTAGGTGAAATGGATCGTTTTTTAGCTAACTTGGTGAAATGGATCGTTTATGAGCTAAATTAGTTGAAATGGATCATTTATGAGATAACCTAGGTAAGATGTGTCATTTTGGAGTTAACCTAGGTGAAATGGGTCATTTTAAAGCTAACGTAGGTAAAATGGATCATTTAGGAGCTAATCTAGGTAAAATGGGTCATTTTTTAGCTAACTTGGATGAACTGGATCATTTATAAGCTAACCTAGGTAAAATGGGTCATTTTAGAGCTAACTTAGGTAAAATGGATCGTTTATGAGCTAACTAAGCTAATTATGCAATTTTTGACATAAGTAAGCTAAGTACAGATCGTTTTAGAGCTAACTTAGGTAAAATGGATGGTTTTGGAGGTCAGTAAGCTTATTAAGTCATTTTGGAGGAGAAGAAGCTAAGTCTAGGTCATTATGGTAAGCATTGGAGGAAATAAAGCTAAGTCTAGGTCTTTATGCATGTGTTAAGCAAAACACTAGATAAACTTACCAAGATCCAGGAGGTGTAGGAGCGGGCTGGCTCGTGTCGGTAGCTGGAGAAGGATCGTGCGATGCTTGTCTGGAGTTACGCTGCACCAAAGATCATTTCCAATGTCTTGTTAGCATGATGACACTCAAATGTTAATACTAGCAAGTAATGTCCATTCAAATTAAACTCACCGTGGTCCCAGGAGCAATCACTGGCATCGGCGGAGCGGTCTGACCGGTCTTCTCGCACACAGACTGCACATTTGGTTTTGACGACTCAGTCATACTAGTTAGTAATGAGACAAACACTACATGAATGTTTTGGCTAATCTGCAGAAGAAACTTACCACAAGGAGCTCGTACATGGCCCTTGCCTGCATGTCATTCCGTGCCCTCTCCTCCTCCATCATCTTTGTCGTCCTCTCCTCCAACTCCCGCTGCCTCTCCGCCGCCTCCGCCAGAAGTTTCTCCGTTCTATCTCTCTCACTCTGTATAGCAGCCTGCAACACCACTCACATGACCATTTGTAATCATTGATGGAAGCGCACACAATGTAATGGAGAAAGATAACTAAGTACGTATCACTAACCTTGATGGCGAGTTGCACTGGCCGTTCACAAAGCCTTATCTCAGGAGCGGAGCTCGACTGGCGCGCCTTGATCTCCGGGAGAGTGCTAGGACAACGGATAAGTCCATCTCCAATGGCTATGGAGCCATGGGACCTCCCGCCACCAGATATCATCACCAGCTCTGGATCAATGGGACCCTGGCTCGGGTTAAAGTCCTCCCCTTTCCTCGCCTTCCCCTCATCTCTATATCTCACGAGCTTGTTGTGGGAGGAGATGTTGGTGAAGTTGTTTGCATCATCGAGGTCAGACTGAGAGAAAGCCTTGACTTTCTTGAAAGAGGCAGTGTGGGCCATGGCATACAGGTCGTACACCTCTAGCACCTTATCCACCTTATTGTGGCGTGCCTGAAAGAGAGAAACAATGTAAATTAGTAATTAAAGGGCTCAAGCTAGCATGATGAATGAATTGCATGAATCATGAAGCAAACCACATACCCAGTTGCGCCCGAACTGATATAAGTTGGAGCTGCCTTGATGGTGTGGCACACCTTCCATTTGGGCACGTTTGTCCTTGGCCTCGTTGTGGAGGGCTAGCCATTCTTTTGAGCACCACTCATCGACCAACACCTCCCAACAATCCATCCGATCCGCACACCATCTCGGAGGTGCCTAAGTTAGCAAATAGAAACTTGAGCGCTACGGCTAAGAATTACTAAATGAAGGAACTTAAGTAGAAGGCCTTAAGAATTACCTTCATGTACTGCTCCTTACTCAGGAACTTATCGCGGCACACCGGCTTGGTCTTCTTGATACCATGCAAGGCGTAGTAGTCTCGAACAGCCTGCACCCGAGCCTCGTGCCGTAAGTTCTGGAGTAGGCGCTTGCAGACGTTCTCGATAACATGTGCCGCGTCCTCCTCGTATCCCTCCTCACACCTGTAGAATGTCTGCAATCAAATGAGACAATATTGATTAGTACAATTAATAACTAGCTAGTTGAAGATTTTTAAATGTGTAAAGGAGAAATTACCCAGAACTTTCTGATCACCATGTCTGCCCTCGTGTCGCACACGACACCGTCGATAATCTCATCCGGCGGGGCCGGGGCAGCCACGTAGTGCTCCCAGCTCAATCCAAGCTCTGGAAGCCGACCCTCACCAGGCAACGTGACAAACCCCGGGAAGTTTTGCCGGCAAAGAACTCTAAGGACGGAGTTGGGCCGGCGGACACTATGATGGTGGTCCCAACCCCTGCAGCATGACAAGGCCAACACATTAGTTATTTGAAGAAACGTGAATGCAGAAGGTACAAAAATATTAAATGCACTTACGTACCTCTCCCCATCAGGGAAAATCAACCACCTCTGCTCGCGGGTCGCCGGCACGGACGGGAGCCGTGTAGCACCACGCTGGTAGACGGTGCCCCCCTCCTCCTCAAGATCAGTCGGCTCCCCGCCATCATCAGCATGGCCACTCGGCTCCTCGGGCTGATCCGGCCAGGTACCCCATCCGGACGTGTGCTCCTCCGGGGTCTCATGGGCCGAACTCTCGTGGGCCGAAGGCCAGTCGACCCGAGGCTCGTGGGCCCAAGACCCATGGACCGGAGGCTTGTGGACCGGAGTCCGTGTAGCCTCCTCCTCGGACGAGTCCACCCTAGCAGTCACGTGCTCGGGTGAAACAGCTGGGGGTGGCGGCGAGGAAGGCGCCGTAGCAGTCACCCTACCTCCTCTCCCGCGACCACATGCCCCACCTCCTCTCTTCCTACCTCGTCCCCTGCTGGGCACCGCGGTCGACGAAGAAGGGCCCGGCGGTGTGGCCATACTGCCCAGCAACGCTCGGCGGAGATGTGCGTCTGGAATGGAAGACCTCAGACCACGCACCGACGAAGAAGGGGCCTTGGCGCGCTCCCGACCAGCGCCCACCATCTTTCAACACCTGCCATGACAAACAGTAAACAAAATTAGTACAACATAAAAAAAAAGACCGACATGAATAATAATATGTGTATCATCATCAAGTACAACATAAAAAAATTTAATACCTGACACTACTAATAATCTCGATCAGTATCATCAATAAATGCATAATCATCATCATCACTATAATCAATGACGGGCTCATAGGGTTCAGTGGCATCAACATGTGGAAGGCCACCTTGACGTAATCGGTCAAGCAATGACAGGTCATCCGCAGCAGTAACCTCTTCTTGTTCCGGCTCTTCTTGTTCCTCCTCTGGGGTGATGTCGGATTCACTGTCGCTGTCTACTTCAATGTTTTGGGGTGAAGTATAGCGGTTCTTGAAACGCTTTTTGGAAAGACGTGTCTCTTGGAAGAATTCTCCTTCATATGTGTCTGGGTTAATGTGAGGTTCATAATCCTCTTCCTTTGGGGGAGATAGTCTAGCACGTGGCAGCACTTCATAAACGACATCCCAACCTTTCAGATTTGGATTAGTTTGGCAGGCCCACGGTAGATAGAATACTTGGGTCGCCTGTTGAGCCGTAATATAGACATCAGGAACATCTAAATGGGTGCTTTGGTTGATTTCAACTAGCCCTATATGTTCATGAGTCCTTCTAGTCTCCTTCGGCTGAAACCAATAACATTTGAAGACTACGACATTCGGTGGGTTTTCACCATAGAATAGAAGTTCATAAATTGCTTCAACTCTCCCATAATACTCGGTACCTCCTTCGCCGATAGCAGATACACAACAATTTGTAGACTTTCGGTCGGCCATAGATAGCTCTTTGCCATAGGTACGAAAGCGATACCCGTTGATGTCGTATTTGTCAAATGAACGGACCTTATAGTCAAAACCATTAGCGACTTGTCTCAATTCGGCGTCCATAGACTCTGAATTAGCCTACAAGTTTAATATGAAAGGATTGTTGCATTACGCACAAATTAGCGAATGAAACCGGGATAGCCGCCTACAAATTAGCCTACAAGTCTAATAGAAATTACCGTTTGTTTGAACCAAGAGATGAAACCGGGATAGCCGCCTCCTTGCTTTGCGAGAAGCTCATACTCTTCGACAGAATCCTTTTGGATCACCGTTGCATACGAGAATAAGGCGACGTATCGACTGTATGAAATATCCAGGAATAAGAGCAGTTCAAAGGAAATAGAAGTTGTGAAACTATGTACCGAGAACTTACTCGATGTACGGCCGCACTTCTATCAGGTTGTTGAAGATATACAACGAAATGGTCCGCCATTGTTCGTTATCCAAAGATACTGGATTTGAAACACTGGCTGGTGCGAGATTCCCTTTGAATAGGCTGAGGTTGGATCCACCCTTTTTAGGGTCGTCAGCATTGTACCGAGGCTTCGGATTATGCAAATGACGATTTTTGGCTTCGTAGTGTGCTGTCACGAAGTTTGCCGCCTCCTCAGTGATGAATGCCTCAGCCATCGATGCTTCAATTCTACGTTTATTTTTACATTTTTGTCGAAGCGTCTTCTGCATCCTCTCAGTTGGGTAGCACCAACGATTTTGCACGGGCCCCCCCAATCTTGCCTCGGTCGGGAGATGCAAAATCAAATGTTGCATTGGATTAAAGAAGCCTCGTGGAAAGATCTTCTCTAACTTGCAGATCAACTCCGACGCCAACTCTTCCATTTCTTCTAGCATGCCAGGCGATAGTTCTTTCGCACAAAGAACACGGAAGAAATAGCTGAGTTCTGCCAGTACTAGCCATTCATCCTCAGGGATGAAGCCACGCAACATCACCGGCATTACCCGCTCAATCCATATGTGCCAATCATGACTCTTGAGACCAAATATCTTCAATTTATCAAGACTGGCTCCCCTCTGTAGATTCGCTGCATACCCATCGGGGAACATCAACTGCATTTTCACCCACAAGATAATTTCCCTCATAGCTGGCCTTCCAAGATTGAACCATGCCTTTGGCTTCGTCCAGTTCTGCTTTCCTTTCGGTTCTTTCATGTTTTGTAACGGCCTATCACATAGCGCCTCCAGATCGACTCTAGCCTTAGTATTATCCTTTGACTTCCCATCTATGCCGAACAATGTACCAAAAAGTGCCTCGGCGATATTCTTCTCAGTGTGCATCACGTCGATGTTGTGTGGGCAAAGGAGGTCTTTGAAGTAAGGCAGATCCCATAAGCATGTTTTGTGAGTCCAGGCGTGCTTAGAATTATACCCCTTGAAGTACCCTGGATGCTCTGGATCTGGCTCGAGAGCGTTTAACTGATCCAGGGTCTGTTGGCCTGTCAATGCAGGTGGTGCAGAGTTTTTGACAACTCTACCTCTGATGAAGTTCTTCTTGTCTTTCCTGAACTTATGGCGAGGATTCAGGAACTGTCTATGCATGTCGAAGCAAGAAAACTTGCGACCGGCTTGAAGCCAACGAAACTCAAGAGCTCCCTTGCATGTGGGGCACGGGAACCTTCCATGCACACACCAGCCAACGAATAGCGCATACGCCGACAAGTCATGCGTCGAGTACATGTACCAGACACGCATTATGAAGTTCCGTTTGCTATAGGCGTCATATGTCTTGAACCCATTATCCCAGGCTTCTTGCAATTCGTCCTTAAGCGGTTGCATGTACACATTCATATTTTCCCCCGGATAGTTGGGCCCTGGAATTATCAACGTCAGGAAAATGTTCTTTCTTTGCATAATCTGTCCGGGGGGGAGATTGAGTGGAAAGACAAATACGGGCCAACAACTGTATTGGGCTGCCGTCATACCAAACACACTGAACCCATCCGTGCTGATGCCGACTCGAGGATGCCTCGGATCTGCCGCTTTGTCACCATGTAATTCATCAAACTTTTTCCACGCAACACCATCCGATGTGTGTACAATCATCAGATTCCCATCTGCATCTAGTTCGGTTCTTTTGCCCGTTTTGTGCCATGTCATCTGTCTGGCCGTCTCTTCGACCATGAAAAGACGTTGAAGTCTTGGTACGATTGGCATATACCGAAGAACACTAACGGGGATTTTGGTCTGTGTCTTCTCACCCATACCGTTGTCTACCACAACATACCTGGAAGACTTGCAAATGGGACAATAGTTCAAGTCCGCATAGTCAAGCCTAAACAAGACACATCCTTTCTCACAGGCATGTATCTTATCATAGGGCATCTTCAGTGCACGGAGGATTTTGTCCGACTGGTACAGGTTTGCAGGCATTACATGGCCTTTGGGTAGAAAGCGTCCAAATACTGTCATCATTGCATCGTAGCATTCTCTGCCCAAGTTGAACTGAGCCTTCAGAGCCATTACTTGTGAGATGGCATCCAGCTGACAAAGCTCAGTGTGCTCATGGAGCGGACGTTTTGAAGACTCCAACATTTCATTGAAGGCCTTTGCAGATTCCTCCATCTCCTCGTCCGAATCCCGAGCATCATCGAAGTCTTGCACCATGTTTTCCATCCCGGTACCATGCTCGTCGGTGCGACGACGATCCACCTCAGCTCGGTCACGTTGGGAAGACTCACCATGAAATGTCCACACCGTATAATCGGGCGTAAAACCACTCTTCTGCAGCTGTTTGCCCATTTCAGCCTCTGTCCTCTTTTCCCAATTGCCGCACCGTAAACAGGGGCACCAGGTTTTCCTCTGGCCATTTGCAAATGCGGCTCGCACAAACCCCTTGGTTTTTGTGAACCATTCAGTGCTCCATTTGTTCTGACCAGTGTGACCGGTGTACATCCACGCACGATCACTCATCTTGACTTTCAGAGCTACTAGACACACAACAAATATATATATATAATTCACCATGTATATATTCATCAGTTGATCTACTTTGTCAATTTTATTACGTCCATGCAACCTACACTCTAATAGGTAATGATAGGTCCTAATCCCACCCGAGTATGTTTAGATTGGGTTCATTTTCCCATGCTATGCTCCGGATCCTACGCAAAATTTCGGCAGCACCTCCCCGCTGTTCTCCTGATACACGTCTCTGCAATAAACAGAGAGGATGTGTACCCGGAGAACAACAGGGGAGGCACTGACGAAATTTATGCGTCGGATCCGGAGCAAAGCATATGGGAAAACGAACCCAATCTAAACATACTCGGGCTGTCCATGGATAGCGTTGGACAATTCGAAAGAATCAAGGTTAAAATATGCAAATGCATGCATATTTATAACTATGACGCTTTCGAACGGGAGACACATATTGGTTACGCATACTGATGATTCAAGACACATATATAGCTAGCTATCAAGTTTCATCGGAATAGATCAAATAATTAATGGGGGAGGAGGGCATGTCATTTGTGCTCACCCACGAACGAAGGGGCAGAGCTCGTCAAACGCACGGCGAGGTCGTCGAACACCAAACCTTGCAGCGATGAAACAACTGCACATTTAAAACTACCCGATCAACACAATTATATATGATGTTTTTCATAACAAAATCGAAAAATATATGACCTAACTAATAATTCACAAATATATGACCCCGTCGGCTTCTCGAAGGCCAAAGAACACCTTTTCGGGAGGTGTCGGGGGTCGGGGTGTCGTGTCGGTGTCGGGGTGCCGTGTTGGGGTCGGGGTCGGGGTCTCGGGGTCGGGGTGTCGGGTCGGGGTCGGGGTGCCGTGTCGGTGTCGGGGTAAGGGTGGGTGTGGTGTCAGGGTGTCGGTGTCGGGGTGTCGTGTCGGGGTCGGGGTGTCGTGTCGTGTCGGGGTGTCGTGTCGTGTCGTGTCGGGGTGTCGTGTCGTGTCGTGTCGGGGTGTCGTGCCGGGGTGTCGTGTCGGGGTCAGGGTGTCGTGTCGGGGTGTCGCGTCGGGGTGGGGGTGTCGGTCGTCGAGGTCGGGGTGTCGGTGGTCGGGGTGTCAGGTGTCGGGGTGTCGGTGGTCGGGGTCGGGGTGTCGGTGGTTTCTCCTCCTCTCCTCTAGCTTTCTCCTCCTCATCCTCCTCCTCCTCCTCTCCTCTTTCTTCTTCTTCTTCTTCTTCTTCTTCTTCTTCTTCTTCTTCTTCTTCTTCTTCTTTCTTCTCCTCCTCCTCCTCCTCCTCCTCTTCTTCTTCTTCTTCTTCTTCTTCTTCTTCTCCTTTTTCCTCTTCTTAAACCTAGCACTAAGTAACCTAAAACAAAACTAAAACTAAACTAAAAGTAATCTAAACTAAAAACAGAAAAAAAATCTAAAACTAAAAAACTAAACTAAACTAAATCTAAAACTAAACTAAAAGTAATCTAAACTAAAAAATAGAAAAAACAGAGAAAAGGAGAAGAGGGGTGGGGCTCACCTGCGGCAGGGGTGGGGTGCTCGCCGACGGAGGGGCGTCGGAGGGGCGCTCGCCGACGGAGGGGCGGCGGGGTGGCGCTGGCCGGGCGGAGGGGGCGACGGGGCGAAGGGGTGGGGGGGCGACGGCGCGGAGGGGGCGACGGGGCGGAGGGGTGGGGGGGCGACGGGGCGGAGGGGGCGACGAGGCGGCGCCGGGCGGCGGGTGGGGGGCGACGAGGCGGAGGGGGAGACGGGGCGGAGGGATGGGGGCGGCGGGTGGCGGAGCGACGGGGCGGCGACGGGGCGGAGGGGTGGGGGCGGCGGGTGGCGGAGCGACGGGGCGGCGGCGGGGGGCGGGGGCGGCGGCGGCAGTGGGGTGGGATGTGCACGGTGGCGGGGCGCGTCGGGGAGGAGAGAGAGGGAGAGAACAGAGAGTAACGGGCAGGGGGTACGGGCCGTTAGGTAATCGGCTCTTTGCCGTCCGCCTTTTTGCCTCTTTGTCGTCTGCTGGCAGACGGCAAAGAGGTGGGGCGTTAAGTTTTTTCCAAACGGGCGGGGGGGCGGGGGGCCACCTCTCTCTTTGCCGTCTGCTAGCGGACGGCAAAGATTCTTTGCCGTCTGCTAGCAGACGGCAAAGAGCTCGCAGATGGCAAAGAGCTTCTTTGCCGTCTGCTTTTGGGTAGCTGATGCCAAAGAGCTTCTTTGCCGTCAGCTAGCAGACGGCAAAGAGCTGGCAGATGGCAAATTAGCTGATTCCAGTAGTGCCCGGGACCCTTCCGGTGGTCCCGGTACAATACCGGTGACCCCCGAAACCTTCCCGGTGGCCAAAACTGGACTTCCTATATATAATTCTTCACCTCCGGACCATTCCGGAACTCCTCATGACGTCTGGGATCTCATCCGGGAGTCCGAACAACTTTCGGGTTACCGCATACTAGTATCTCTACAACCCTAGCGTCACCGAACCTTAAGTGTGTAGACCCTACGGGTTCGGGAGACATGCAGACATGACCGAGACGACTCTCCGGTCAATAACCAACAGCGGGATCTGGATACCCATGTTGGCTCCCACATGTTCCACGATGATCTCATCGGATGAACCATGATGTCGAGGATTCAATCAATCCCGTATACAATTCCCTTTGTCAATCGGTACGTTACTTGCCCGAGATTCGATCGTCGGTATCCCAATACCTTGTTCAATCTCGTTACCGGCAAGTCACTTTACTCGTACCGTAATGCATGATCCCGTGACCAAACACTTGGTCACATTGAGCTCATTATGATGATGCATTACCGAGTGGGCCCAGAGATACCTCTCCGTCATACGGAGTGACAAATCCCAGTCTCGATTCGTGCCAACCCAACAGACACTTTCGGAGATACCCGTAGTGCACCTTTATAGCCACCCAGTTACGTTGTGACATTTGGCACACCCAAAGCACTCCTACGGTATCCGGGAGTTGCACAATCTCATGGTCTAAGGAAATGATACTTGACATTTGGAAAAGCTCTAGCAAACGAACTACATATCTTGTGCTATGCTTAGGATTAGGTCTTGTCCATCACATCATTCTCCTAATGATGTGATCCCGTTATCAATGACATCCAATGTCCATAGTCAGGAAACCATGACTATCTGTTGATCAACGAGCTAGTCAACTAGAGGCTCACTAGGGACATGTTGTGGTCTATGTATTCACACATGTATTACGATTTCCGGATAACACAATTATAGCATGAACAATAGACAATTATCATGAACAAGGAAATATAATAATAACCATTTTATTATTGCCTCTAGGGCATATTTCCAACAGGCGGGGCGCGGTCGTCGGCGCGGGCGGCTGCGGGTGCGGGCGGCGGCGCCGGCGGGCGAAGAGGAGGCGGCGGCGCGGGTCGACGAGGCGGCGAGGCGGCGAGGGAGGAGGAGGCGGAGGCACGCGGGTGGAGCCGGGCGGCGGCTCGGGTTCCGCGGGCCAGACGCGGGCTCACGGGCCGGCGGCGGCGCGGCGTACGGGACCGCCACGTGGCGCACGGAGATTGGCTGCGGGCGGCGGCGGCTGAAACGTCCGGCGGCGGCGGACGTGTCCGGTGGCGGCGGGGGCGGTTTTGCTAGGGTTTTGACCCGGATTTCGAAGGGGGAGGTATTTTTATAGGTAGAGGGGGCTAGGAGACTCCAAATGGACTGCGGTTTTCGCCCACATGATCGTGATCGAACGACCGAGAGCATGGAGATGACTTAGAGGGGTTTTGGGCTGTTAGGAGAGGGTTTTGCTGCAACACACAAAAGGACTTTGCGGTTACCCGGTTAACCGTTGGAGCATCAAACGACCTCCAAATGGAACGAAACTTGACAGGTGGTCTACCGGTGGTATACCAAGGCCACTTGGCAAACCTCGGTCCATTCCGAAAATGTTTAATACCCGCTCACGAAAAGAAACAAGAGGGACGCGCCGGTGCGCGTGGGAGTGCCGGGTTGCAAAACGGACAACGGGGAAAATGCTCGGATGCGTGAGACGAACACGTATGCAAATGCGATGCACATGATGACATGATATGAGATGCATGACATGAACAAAATGCAAAACGAAAAACGAAACCCAACCACGGAGGGAATATCATAACACATAGCCGAAAAATGGCAAGAGTTGGAGTTACAAATATGGAAAGTTACATCCGGGGTGTTACACACCGACCCCTGTAGCCGTTCTTACTTTTGCCTCTGTTTCCATTATTGGAGTTCTTCTCCTTTATCCTGCCATGAACAGATAATCCCTCGGCTTGGGATGAACTCGAACCATCATGAGGCACCATTAATTTCATCTTCTCCTTAGAGTTCAAAGCTTCATAAACTTCATTAAGCGTGAGAGTATCACGACTGTATAATATGGCGTCTCTAAAATTGGTATAAGAACTTGGCAGTGAACAAAGTAACATTAAAGCAGTATCTTCCTCTTCATACTTAATCTCCATTGCAGCTAGATCAGATATGATCTCTTTAAATTCAGAAATATGATTCAAAACATTACCTCCCTCGGGTAACCTGTGCAGGAATAATTTTTGCTTCAAATGCATCTTGCTGGTCAGATCTTTAGTCATGCAAATCCCTTCCAGCTTTAACCATAGAGCGGCGGCAGTTTTCTCACTCAAAACTTCCTGCAAAATATTATTATGCAAATGGAGTTGAATTTGTGACAAAGCCTTACAATCAATTCTTTTCTCCTCATCAGTCCAGTCCTGAATTCTGTTCTTCCCAAAACTATCCAGTGCTTCGTTATAGTCGGACTGTGCCAACAACGCCCGCATCTTGACTTGCCATAGGGTAAACCTTGTGTCATGGTCCAGCAGCGGAAGATCGTACTTCATGGATGCCATGAGTAGATTAATCTGTGTGCACAAAGTAGTACAAGCCGGTAGAAAAAAATCTTGACGGAATTTAATATGTGGAGCAATGAAACAGAGTAAATAGCACCTGGTAGCTTCCTCTTGTGCACGTAGCAACAGAAGACAAAAAATCTGATTTGGAGAAGATGCCTTCACGTGACGTAGTACTAGTAGCTGGCTGTTGTACTACTAGTACCGATCGCTATGGATTTGATTAGTCTTCAGGCCAGGAAAAAAGTAGCAGCAACAGTTGTTGAGGGGGTGTTTGGTTCAGAAGTCCTACGACTTTTTCTAGTCCCAGGGACTAATCAAAAAAGACTCTCTAGTAGAGTCTTTTTCTAGTCCCTATAGAAAAAGTCCCTCCCGTTTGGTTCCTAGGGATTTTTTTAGGACTTTTTCTAGTCTCTGGGACTAAAAAGTCCCTGAACCAAATACCCCCTGATTCCTACGGGACTTGAAGCCTGCGACTTGTGGACGTGGAGCAGCGGCGACGACTCGGCGGCTCGATGGATCGCCTGTTGGTCTCCGCAACGCGGCGACTTTGTAGCAGCGTACGACGGCTTTATAAAAAATCAATCTTCTGTTGGTCTCGATCTCAGATAAGAAAAGGCTACAGCCGAAAACCAGTCGATTTAGGCGACCGGCCGCGGCGCACGAAACGCAGCCCTAATCCTCTCCCTCCCAAATCTCGTATCTGAAATTTGGCTCTGATACCATTTATTAGATAATAACGAGAAATAAACGAGACAAAGAGACACAAATTTTTACGTGGAAACTCTTGCGGGAGAAAACCACGGACACACGAAGGCGCAATTACTATGAGGAGGAGTATTACAAGCACGAGACGACATACTGTCTTAGGTGCGACTACATGGGTATATATGAGCGCAATACATGAGAGTCCTTGAAGGACAAGTAAACAAGTTGTACTCGTACGCGTTGACGTCAACGCAAAGGCCCACACCAGTTGTACTACGTCTAGTACAATACAGTATAATTTGGATCACAATTTAACATGTAAAGAAATTAGTTGTGGCACGGACGACATCCACTGGAGATTGGCAGCGGTGGCATGAATCTCATTGGTGTCACGGGGATAGGATAAGGCTAGGGTTCGAACAATATACATATATGTTTTCTTATACCGAGTTGTTATGAGATGCATTTTCATAAGGAAACCACCTCAGTTATATATGCATGCAATTTCTCCCACTAAACCAACTCTAGCATAAGAGTTTTCTTAATTGATATTTTTCCGAGAGATTTATTCGAGTCAGTCGTCCTATAGAACCACCATGCATGCCCTAATTAGTATTGACAGGAATATCTTTCGTCGTAATTTTTTTCTGACAAGATGCAGATGCAGACTCTCATACATACATACACTCACCCCCTATGTACGCATGCACGCACACCCTATCCCTATGAGCATCATCGAGAGACTGAGCCGGTACACCTTCTTGAGATTGATGAAGTCATCACAAACGTCTTCGTAGTCGATGGAAATGTCTCCTCCCATTGAACGCACATCGCTAGAAGGCCTGAAATAAATTAGAAAAATGCGAGCACCAGTGTCAGTAAATTCCAAAAAGTACTAGAAAAATTAAAAAAAAATCCAATTTTCTTTTTGCATGGAAGATGCTTCTGTGCGTGAGCTCTGCTTCAAATTTGATCTTATTTGAACATCTAAGTATCTCTTGTTGGAATATTAGGCAAGTTCATGATTAATTCCAGTAAATAATTCATGACTAGAAGAGATACTAGCATGCAAAAATCTAGCAAACTAGAAGAACAGCAAGACATGCATAACAGCAGCAAACACGTAACAATAGCTGTAGAAACAGACATGAACAGAGGATGTTGGACGTACTGATCGTTAGCTATTATGGGTGCGACAGGGTTGATGACGATGTTGGCAACGATCTGCTGCTGACGGCGATGAATACGACGATGAGTAGCACCGCCCGACTTGGACGGAAGACGACCCGTGATGACGAATTTGAGCAGTCGCGCACAGCGCTTCCCAAAAACCTAATTCGTCCTCTCCCGGTGCAGGATCGCAAAGACGAACGGTTCCGGAGACCTGCTCTCCCACGCGCCGATGCACGCCGGCGTTTGGGATGGAGTAGACTACGATGGCGGCGCAAGTTGTGAGATGAGGCAAAACCCTAGGTGTTTTTCGGTGTGTCTCTGGCCGCAGCCGGTAGCTGTATATATATTAGGACCAGAGGCGGTATTGTGTCGCGACCACAATCCCAAACCGACTCGGTTTCTAATTCGTATACTTACCGGACAAGAAATCAAAAACTTGTCTGCCAAGACATAAAAATAAAACGGCAAAAGGAAGCTGCGCTCCTGCAAGGAGACGGACCGGATTTCGGCGGACCATTCACGCGCATGTCGCATGTACGCGCCGCCTCGCCTCGCCACGCCACGGCCCGGCCCGGCCCGGCCAGGCCAGGCCAGGCGAGCGAGCGCGCGCGTGTGGTTTTCCCTTTCTCTTCTCACACACCACTTAGAGTGGTGGAGAGAACCCATTATATAAAGAGGTCCAACTCTTCTTCAACTTCCAAGGTGGGACTAAACTTAGCACCACCACTTGCCATTATACACATGGGCTTTGAGATTTTAGAAATTTCTATGGGCCTAGCCCATTAATTCTAACAATCCCCCACCAGATCTCAAATACCCATTTAGAGATTTGCCTTCTCTCACCACTTGTTTAATATACCAGTGTTTCAGCAGAGACTGTTAAGTTGAACTTCTGCCTAGAACTTTAAGCTACATCCATTCACAACTTGACAATGGACTATGCCTTGAATTGCTAGTTTTGTGTGAACAGGTTTCACTCAAAGTCTTAACCAGTACCTGACCGCCAGTAGGCTACCCCGCGGTTTGGAGCTTATACGTCATACTCCCTGGTCTCTTCGTGAGCTTACTAGAGATCACCCAAATCTCATAGACTGCGACGTTTACAGTCAGAACTCATATAGGTGTGTTCTTTCAAGACTGCTCTGTAGGACAGCATCTTTGCTAATTATAGCCAATAGAACCACATTAAGGCATGTTGCCAACCTGCCTTACAGATCTGAGCCTTACAGCTCTGAGAGTTTTGCATCTTCACTTGGAGACGATCGTAAGTTATTACTCTCCTCAGTTAACCAATAGCTTGTTCTTCCCAGATCCTAATTCACGGGATCTCCGATCACAAAGGTTGGGTTACTACTATGGTGTAACATCTATGGGTCTCATACCCATCTCCCTCGATGCAATATCTATCACATTTCGTGATAGTCCCTTTGTAAAGGGATCTGCCAGGTTTTTGTCTGTTTGTATATACGTAACAGTTATTACTCCGGAGTTTCTCAACTTCCTGACAGACTTCAAACGTCTTTTCACATGTCTTGATGACTTTGCATTATCTTTAGAATTGTTCACTTTAGCGATAACCGTTTGGTTATCACAATTCATAAGAATAGCCGGTATAGGTTTTTCAACAACCGGCAAGTCCATCAAGAGCTCACGCAGCCATTCTGCCTCAACAGTAGCTGTGTCCAAAGCAGTTAATTCTGCTTCCATAGTTGACCTCGTCAATATGGTTTGCTTGCAAGACCTCCATGACACTGCGCCACCACCATGAGTAAATACATACCCACTTGTTGCGTAAAGTACATCAACATCGGAGATCCAATTTGAATCACTATATCCTTCTAGCACAGCAGGATGCCCTGAATAAGTAATTCTGTAACTCATAGTACCTCTCAGATAGCGCAAGACCCTTTCTAGTGCATGCCAATGATCATCACCCGGGTTGGACATGAACCTACTCAGTTTGCTCACAGCAAAAGAGATATCTGGTCTTGTAGCGCTAGCTAAGTACATGAGTGAACCGACAATTTGAGAGTATCTTAATTGATCTCTCGTTTCTTTCTTGTTCTTTCTGAGTGTCACGCTGGGATCATAAGGTGTTGGAGAAGGCTTGCTATCCATAAAACCGAATCGGTTCAAGACCTTCTCAACATAGTGAGATTGCGTTAATGTAATCCCACTCTCATCCTTAATAAGTTTGATGTTTAGAATTACATCGGCTTCTCCCAGATCTTTCATGTCAAAACTTTTTGATAGAAAAGACTTGACCTCATTAATTGCATTAATGTTTGTACCAAAGATCAGTATGTCGTCCACATACAAACATAATATGACACTATTGCCCCCACCATTGCGATAGTAAACACACCTATCAGCCTTGTTAATGACAAATCCTGCAGAAGTCAGAGTTCTTTCAAACTTCTCATGCCATTGCTTAGGTGCCTGTTTCAGACCATACAAAGATTTTAACAACTTGCACACCTTTCTCTCTTCACCCTTTACCACAAACCCGTCAGGCTGATCCATATAGATCTCCTCTTCCAACTCTCCATTGAGAAAAGTTGTCTTTACATCCATTTGATGAATGATAAGACCATAAGAGGCAGCCAAGGAAAGTAACACTCGAATGGTGGTCATTCTAGCAACGGGTGAATAGGTGTCAAAGTAATCTTCGCCTTCTTTCTGAGTGTAGCCCTTGGCCACTAGCCGCGCCTTGTACTTATCAATAGTACCATCAGGCTTTAGCTTCTTTTTGAACACCCACTTACAGCCCACAGGTTTACAACCATATGGTCTATCAGTTAGTTCCCAAGTTCCATTAGAAAGAATTGAGTCCATCTCATTATGAACAGCTTCTTTCCAATCATCTACATCCGGAGATGCATATGCTTCTGCAATCGTCTTGGGTGTGTCGTCCACAAGATATACAATGAAATCATCACCAAAGGATTTTGCAATCCTTTGTCTCTTGTTCCTTCTAGGAACTTCATTGTTATCCTTCTCAAGGACTTCCTCATGTGATTGTTCGAAATATTCATCAGTTGTACTAGATTCAGGAATTATCTCAGAAGAAAATCTAGCAATGCTATGCATATCTTTCATAGGAAATATGTTCTCAAAAATGTTGCATCACGAGATTCCATTATAGTATCAACATGCATATCAGGTACTTCAGATTTTACCACTAAAAACCTATAAGCAATGATCCGTTGAGCATACCCTAGAAAGACACAATCCACTGTCTTTGGTCCAAGTTTGCGTTTCTTAGGAATAGGAATATTGACCTTTGCCAAACATCCCCAAGTGCGCAAATAAGAAAGTGATGGTTTTCTCCCAACCCACTCCTCATAAGGGGTTTTCTCTTTATTATTGTTGGGAACTCTATTCAGGACATGACATGAAGTCAATAGAGCCTCCCCCCACCATGCCTTAGATAAACCAGCAATGTCTAACATGGCATTCACCAAGTCATTCAATGTGCGGTTTTTCCTCTCGGCCACTCCATTTGATTGAGGTGAATAGGGAGGCGTCCTCTCATGAATAATACCATGTTCCTCACAAAATTCATCAAAAACTTTTGGAAAATACTCTCCACCACGATCGGACCTAAGACGCTTGATCTTTCTCTCTAGTTGATTTTCAACTTCAGCTTTATAGATTTTAAAGTAGTCTAATGCTTCATCTTTAGTCTGCAACAAATAAACATAGCAAAATCTAGTCGCATCATCAATCAAAGTCATGAAATATCTCTTTCCACCTTTTGTCAACACACCATTCATCTCACAAAGATCAGAATGTATGAGTTCTAGAGGTGCCAAGTTTCTCTCCTCGGCAGCCTTATGAGGCTTTCGAGGTTGCTTAGATTGCACACAACTATGGCACTTAGAACCTTCGGCAACTGTGAAGTTCGGAATTAAACTCATGCTGGATAGCCGAGACATTAAACCAAAATTAATATGACATAAACGAGAGTGCCAAATACTTGCATCATCATTAACACTAGCACAAATTTGGTTTATTGACTTATTGCAAAAATATGAAAGAGAAAAGCGGAACAAGCCTCCGCACTCATAGCCTTTTCCTATAAATTGTCCAAATCTTGACACGATTACTTTATTGGACTCTAAAACTACCTTAAATCCATCTCGACATAGAAGGGAGCCGCTAACTAGATTCTTGTTCATAGTAGGGACATGCTGCACGTTCCTTAGTTGCACGATCTTTCCCGAAGTAAACTTCAGATCCACCGTGCCAATGCCACGAACAGAAGCATGTGACCCATTCCCCATTAGGACGGAAGAATCCCTTGCGACCTGATAAGAAGTAAACAGGGAGATGTCAGCACACACATGAACGTTAGCACCCGAATCAATCCACCACGAAGATGATTGAAATACTGAAAGCACAATAGGTAAATTACCATACCCATCAGTATTGCTAGCGGTCACCATGTTGACAGTCTTGGAGCTTGTTTTCCCTCCGCGGTCTGCACGTTCAGGGCATTCCTTGGAAAAGTGTCCAGGCTTCCCACAGGCGTAGCACTCTAGCTCAGCCTTGTTGAACTTCTTCTTCTTGAAGGTAGTAGTCTTGGTAGGCTTGTTGAAAACAGGTTTGTTCTTCCCTTTGTTCTTGTTCTGTGGGTACCTCTGCACCATGTTAGCAGTAGGCTGAACCTCACCTCCTTTTTCAGTAGTATCTTTAGCCCGAGCTTTTTCCTCAACATCAAGAGATGCAATCAGATTTTCAACTGATATCTCCTGTCTCTTATGCTTCAGAGTTGTGGCGAAATTCCTCCATGAAGGAGGCAACTTTGCAATCATGCACCCAGCCACGAATTTGTCGGGTAGAACACATTTAAGGAGTTCAAGTTCCTTCACAATGCACTGTATCTCATGAGCTTGTTCAACCACAGAACGGTTATTCACCATCTTGTAGTCATGAAAACTCTCCATGATGTACAGTTCACTGCCTACATCTGTTGCACCGAATTTTGCATTCAGTGCATCCCACAGAATCTTTCCGTCATTTATGTGCATGTACACATCACACAGACGGTCAGCAAGAACACTCAGAATGCATCCCACAAACATAGTATTGGCTTCCTGGAATTTTCTCCGATCTTCGTCGGTCATTCCCTCTGGAGCACCAACACTAGCATGGAAAACTTTCAGAGCAGTAAGCCAGAGCGTGGTCTTCACCTGCCACCTCTTAAAGTGCACACCGGTAAACTTATCCGGCCTCAGTGCATCAGCGAATCCAGCCATAGTTAACTCAGGAAATTGCCTATATTTAGGTTTTTGGATTGTTGGAATATTAGGCAAGTTCATGATTAATTCCAGTAAATAATTCATGACTAGAAGAGATACTAGCATGCAAAAATCTAGCAAACTAGAAGAACAGCAAGACATGCATAACATCAGCAAACACCTAACAATAGCTGTAGAAACAGACATGAACAGAGGATGTTGGACGTACTGATCGTTAGCTATTATGGGTGCGACAGGGTTGATGACGATGTTGGCAACGATCTGCTGCTGACGGCGATGAATACGACGATGAGTAGCACCACCCGACTTGGACGGAAGACGACCCGTGATGACGAATTTGAGCAGTCGCGCACAGCGCTTCCAAAAAACCTAATTCGTCCTCTCCCGGTGCAGGATCGCAAAGACGAACGGTTCCGGAGACCTGCTCTCCCACGCGTCGATGCACGCCGGCGTTTGGGATGGAGTAGACTACGATGGCGGCGCAAGTTGTGAGATGAGGCAAAACCCTAGGTGTTTTTCGGTGTGTCTCTGGCCGCAGCCGGTAGCTGTATATATATTAGGACCAGAGGCGGTATTGTGTCGCGACCACAATCCCAAACCGACTCGGTTTCTAATTCGTATACTTACCGGACAAGAAATCAAAAACTTGTCTGCCAAGACATAAAAATAAAACGGCAAAAGGAAGCTGCGCTCCTGCAAGGAGACGGACCGGATTTCGGCGGACCATTCACGCGCATGTCGCATGAGGCGAGCGAGCGCGCGCGTGTGGTTTTCCCTTTCTCTTCTCACACACCACTTAGAGTGGTGGAGAGAACCCACTATATAAAGAGGTCCAACTCTTCTTCAACTTCCAAGGTGGGACTAAACTTAGCACCACCACTTGCCATTTTACACATGGGCTTTGAGATTTCAGAAATTGCTATGGGCCTAGCCCATTAATTCTAACATCTCTCGGCAAAAAAGACAAATTTGAGGTTTGTGAAACAGTTTACTGTTCAGGTGCTGTTCTGACCCAATACGTGTCTTTTGCTCAGAGCTACTCAAATGTTCAAATGAGCTGAAATTTGAAGTGGACCTCACGCACAGAAGCATCTTCCATGAAAAAAAACCCGGATTTGTTTGAATTTGTTTTTGTATTTTCTTTGAATTTACTGTTCATCCGGTGCATATGAGTACATGCTCAGAAATGGATATTCACAACCTAGAAGCATTAACAAAACTTTAAAGGAGGCGAGGCTTTGATAGAGACGTCTTTAAAGAGGAAAATTTCCATTATTTCACTTGCTAAATTAGCAATTGTCGACCATCTTTTACACTTTTCTTTACAGATCTACGATGCATAATATAACAACACAAGTAATAATAATTACTCAACACACGAGGGCACACATGTATCAAATATATAATACTAGAAAAAAAACAAAAAAAAAACATCACAAGTAGTAATAATTACTCAACACACGAGGGCACAATATCAAATATTCAAGCCTCGGCGTAGAGGTGAGCCGGGAGCTTGGGCTCCACGACGGCCTCCAGTGGGTACTTGCGTGGTGTTGACAGTCCAAAGATCTCCTCCATGCTCAGCTCCACGCCATCAGGGAGCCTCCACGTGAACCCGTGCAGGAGGTTCGCCAGACTTACTTGGATCACCTTCAGCCCAAGACTATACCCCGGGCACATCCTGCGTCCCGACCCGAATGGAAGCAACTCATAATCCTGCCCCTTGACGTCGAGCCTGCTACCGAGGAAGCGTTCTGGCATGAACTCCTCCGGCGCTTCCCACAACTCCGGGTCACGGCCAATAGACCAGACCATGACTAGCACCCGTGTGCCGGCGGGGATGTCGTAGCCGTTGATAGACGTGTCCTCGCGTGAAAGGCGGGGTACAAGCATCGGCGCTACCGGGTGCAACCGCATGGTCTCTTTGACGATGGCATCCACATAGGGAAGGCTCGACATGTCCTTTTCGGTGACCCATCGGCCTCGCCCCACCACACGGTCCAATTCCTCGGTGGCTTTCGCGAGCACCTCTGGCTTCTTCAGGAGCTCTGAGAGGGCCCATTCCACTGTCACCGCGGAGCTCTCCGTGCCGCCAGCAATGAGGTCCTACACGAGCACGTTTCAAAATGGTGTTGATTAGTGTGAAATGTAGGACTTATTGGTGATGTGTAAATGAGTGATGCTGTACATAGTTAATTAAAATCAGTTCAACTGCTTGCACAATCTAAATGAATTGCAATGTCACGGTCCAATTTGGGGTATTGCCACTGATATGAAAAGTTCATTTCTCTATTGTATTTGGTGGAACTTCTCTACAGTTGACACCTGGTGAGACGTGCCTATCAACAATCCCATTATTTGCCCCAGAGTTCAGATAATGGAACTATTAAAGTCTGACTCGCTTAGACCGATAGAACAGACGATAGCAACAGGACATAATATACTTGCTGGCTTTTCTGCTTAGAACGATGATACTTGTTTTGTTTTCAGTGCAGGCAACCAACTACATTTGTGTACGAACCTAGTCTCAAAGCACATGAATTGTTGTTGTAGGAGCAAGCAGGGGATAAATATGCAGTAATTAAATTGAGTGCAGGGAAGGAAAGCAATAGCAGTAGCATTCACCTGAGTGAAAGCCTTGACGCCCTCTCTGTTGAGCTTGACCTCGAGACCGGGATCGCTGGCGAACTGCAGCAGCACGTCCACCATGTCCTTCACCACGAAGCTCTCCCCCTGGCGGCGACGGCGCTCGCTGTGCTCGTCGACGACGTGCTCCAGGAACCGGTCGAACATCTTGCTCAGCTTCTTCATCCTCTTGATGTACCCCTGCAGGTCCATCCAGTCCAGCCACGGGATGGAGTCGCCGATGTTGAGCACACCGTTGAGCAGGAACAGCTCGTCGATCATCCACTTGAACTCGTCGGGCGTCGTGATCACCGCCCCTGCCTCGTCCCTCACCTCCTTCTCCAGGTACTTCTTGCCCATCACCATGCGCGTGATCACGTTCAGGCTCACCGTGGACAGGTAGTCCTTGAGCACCACCACGCGGCTGGCACCGGCGCCGCCGCGGTAGAGGTCGCCGAGGAGGGCGAGCACCTCCTCCCTGCGGATGTACTCGTACGACTCGAGGCGCTTGGCGCTGAAGAGCTCGGTGAGGCACATCTTGCGGGCCTGGCGCCAGTAGGCGCCGTAGGGGGACCAGGTGATGTCGCTGTAGTTGTAGGTGGTGTACCTGCCGGCGGCGGTCTTGGGGCGGTCGGTGAACACCACGTCGTGGGTCTTGAGGAAGAACTTGGCCATCTCCACGGAGGAGCCGACGACCACCGGGAAGGAGCCGAACTGGAGTTGCATGAGCGGGCCGTACTTCTTGGACAGCGCGTGGATGGAGCGGTGCGGGAGCGTGCCGATGAGGTTGAGGTTGCCGATGATCGGCCACGGCTTGGGGCCCGGCGGGAGGTTGTACTGGCGGCGGCGGCGGAAGACAAGCTTGAAGAAGAGCACCGTGGCGAGCACCACGCCGAGGAAGGACGCAAGTTGAGGAAGCTCCATTGGGATCGCGGGCCGGGTGATCAGCTCGATGCAGGTGGGTGTGGCTGAGTGATGTGTTCAAGCTTGAGCTGGCTGTTGAGCTCGTTGTGGTGCTTCCTCAGACTGCGTGCGGCCTACTTATAGATGGCGTCGTGGCGAGGTGGAAGGAGCGCGTGGTGGGAAAGTAGGGAGGAATCGAAAAAGACTTGGAAAACTTGACGAAGACACTGATGCTGACGTCCATTTCGTGGAGAAAACGTGGTGAGAGTTTACTGCTGCTCAGCAACAGACTTCACTGTAGACGGTGTATACATACAACGCGGGATCATGGGATCATGACTAATGTAATTTAGCAACTAAACATGCACGCACAAATTGAATTTGGCTATGTTTTTGTCTAGGAAAGGCTATCTTTAAGCAGATCCATGCCCTTTCTGCATTCAGTTTATTCTAGGAGTCCAGCCTTTTTTTGCTTGATTGTATTCAATTATTTCCATTTCGCCCAGACCTAAAGTGTATGGACATCCATGTTAAAAAAAATAGGCTATGGACGCTCTGACAAATATTTGGTACTCCATCCGTTCACTTTTACAAGTCGTTTCAGACAAGTAAAATTATGTTGTTTTGCACACTGTCTGAAACATCTATAAAGCCTTATAAAAATGAATAGAGGGAGTATTTTGGTCGTTGTACGTGGTACATGCGTATGCATCTCTTTGGGTGAGCACGCACAGCACATCAGGCATGAAACGGGGCCAAATCCGACAAGTTTAATGGCGCGGACACAAGATCTCTGACGCTGATGGCCACACGGAGAACGATACATCAAGCCCATCATGGTTCAGACGCCACTGCACACACGTTCATCTGCCCATCATACCATTACCAGATGCCGGCCACTTCTTGCATCCAGCCTTTTGTTTCTCAATGCACAATCGCATAAGTACATTTCACCGGACGCTGATCAAAGGATCCGATTAAGCTAGCTGTAAAACCGGGGAGATGCGTCTGTCAAGTCTGAGCTAGTACACCGCAACTACCAGCAAACCTCACGGAACCCGACTACCCGAGCTAGCAAAGACCAAATCTTCGTGGCGTGACTTGACCCTGATTAGCAAGTCCGGAGCAGGTGGGCATATCCTATTCGTTCCTGACGCGAAATCGCACTGAAGGAAGAAGTGGCTAGGATAAGAAATTGCCGCTTCGATGTCGGGACCGACCGTACGTGTGGACCTGACGGACCTCTCCGATGGCGTCCACACGCAGGTCGCGAGGGGAATTGCTCGGGCAGCCGTGAGGAACACGCCGCACGGCGGACGTGGAGACGGACCATGGTGGACGACTGACCGCGGAGCTGTCCGTTTCGAGAAAGGAACACTTCATTTCCGGCGCCGATCTTTCGTGGCAGACCTCCCCGGGGCGGCCAGACACCCACACTGCCACACATACACGAATGGGGCGGTTTATCTCTGTGATAGAACGCCGAAATTTGCGCGGTCACGGCATACACCTGCCCAGCTGCACATTTGCCTTGCGGTCCATAAAGTTGTTGGATTTCATGAGTGGGCGCATCGATTTTTAACTTTTAATTTCTGAAACTTATGGTTTTTGCTGTTCGTTCGTCGTATAAAGTTTCAACAGCTGAAAGTTAGCAAAGTTTTGAAAACTCGTCCATGAATTCAAAACAAGTCTTATTCCAAAGCCCTCGTCACAAGAAACACGAATATATGTAAACGAAATTTAATTTAGACTTTTGGTTCAAAACAATGAAAATTGAAAGCCAAAAAAAGGGGTGCATGCCACAAATCCCCTCTTGCTAGAACGCTTGGGAGATGGTGAAAAGGAACAATGACAAGCACGAGAGGAGAGAGGCAATAGGGTGGTACCAAACACTGGACAGTGCAGACAAATCCCCTCCCGGCCTCCCCCATGTCACTCCCACAGGGGTGGCCACTGTTAACCTTTTTCGGCCACCCCTCACCGCACCTTCCTGCCTTCCCTGCAGCCTAGAAAGCTGACGGGAAGCCCATGGTGCTCCAGAGGATGGCGGCGGCGAGGTGTTCATCCATCGGTGGCTCGCCGCCTCGCGTGCGCCGCGCCTCTTGTTCTCAGGTTCGATCGTGCGGTGTTAGCAGCCAGGCCAAAAAAGGTTAGGTGCACGACCGTGCTGGTGTTGGCTTGTGCTTGAGCGGGCCACATTTGGGCCCAAGGTGGACCATGATTGCTAGATCAACGGCTTTGGCATGGAGGAGGTTATGTGGCATTACAATTGTCCCTATGGTGGGGCTGCCAGCGGTGGAGTGGCGGGGTTGGCTCGGAGCTCGTTGGGGGTTCTTGTTTTGCTTGGCTTGGTTTGGACCCCGTGCCCAGGTCTAAAGGTACCACAACGTATGTTATGTCCGTGGGGCTATCGACCGTCAAGACGGAGAAAGTGGCGGCGGTCTAGCCGGTATTGGATCACACAAGAGGGCAGTGGTACAATATTGAGCTAAGTCCTTGCTTCTGGTTGTGACCTATGCAGACGACAACGATCCCTTTGGGCACCACCTCTTTTTCGAAGGCGACGTTGAGGCAGTCTAGCCGCTTCTTTGCTAGGAGCAACACCGGTGGGAAACCTCTAATTGTCTAGGGGGTCGTATGGTGATCGATGAAGGCACCTCACTCCTCTCGGGGGATCGTTCTAGTAGTTCATACCAGCTCGAGGGACCTGAGTTGGTGGTGGCCGGTCGGTGTTGATGGTTCGAAGCATCATGTAGTAGTACTATGAAACGAGATGAAATTCGTCAAAATTCAAAATATGTAGCATGAATCTTAAAGCAACTTGGAACGGCAGGTGCGTGTACAGTATCCAGTGACAATCAGAAAACTGAAAGTTTGAAGTCCTATTTACGTTGGGGCATGAAAAATACTCCCGTGTAGAATAGTGATCACTAAAATAGTGATCTAAAGGCTTCTATATTAGTTTACAGAGTGAGTGTCGAATGAAAAACTTCTTCTCCCTGTAGAAACCTACTTTATTTGGCAGCACAGTCAAGCTCGCACGATGGGACCCCCGTGAAGAAGTGACAGACGACCGGCTGGAGGTCTGCCTCCACAGAATGAAAATACTCGGAAAATGGAAAGGAGAGCACCGTCTCTTTCCCGAAATGGACAGCTCGAGGTCAGTCCGTGGTCGTGGTGGTCAGTCCACCGCACCGTGTATTTCCCACTGCCGTCCGAGCAACTCCCCACGCGACCTGTGCGCATACACCATTGGAGAGGTCCACACGTACACGAACCCGACATTGAGCGGCATTTTCTTAGTGATAGTATTATGCTAACCACTAGTGCCAGTGCGATGTTCCGTCAGGATCTCGATCTTCACCTGCTCTGAGTCTGCCAATCAGGCTCCGGGTCAGTCAAGTCGCCAAGATTAGTCTTCGCTAGCTCACGCCACGTCCATGGTTTTTCCCTGTGGTTTGCTGCTAATTGCGATGAAATATTCAGACCGGAAAGGCGCGTCTCCCCGATCGACGCCCCACCGTTACCCACGCACGATTGCGCTGGCTGAATAATGTGAACTTTCAACAAGATCTAAGCATCAAGAATTTTATCTGCAAGTGCGTTTGTAGGGATAAGTGTAGTGTACGTGAGTGATTGTGTTGTGTTTACAAAAAATTATCTGCGTTACGGATGCTTGAGCCGGGAAGATGTTGAGTAAAACGTGTGCTGGTGGACGTGTGGACCGTGATGGCCTCATCTATCGTTTTCATGGCCGACTCCTGTTGCCTGCCTTGTACAGAGAGCCTCACTCCGATTTGGCCATCGGTATCAGATATATCTTTCTATTTTGCCCCCACACACTTCCCTGTCTGCTGTGCTTGCTCACTGATAGAGACGGATAAATAGAATCAAGCAAGAAACATGCTGCATTCTAGAAATAGGTAGAATACAGAAACAGTGTAGATATGTATAATGACAGCCTTTCTTATACAAGACAGAGAAAATAAATAAATATGCACGCCACATGCGTCGGTTTGTTTGAGCCTCTAGTTTGCAATCTAAGAGCAACTTTAGCGGACCCGCTAAAGTTTAGTGGAGTAAACGGCCGAGTATACTTTATACCAGTACTTTTGCTTCTCTAAAAATTAGTTGTTTCTAATTGATCACCAATATTTAGCGGTGTAAAACAAACTTGAACGGCAAAAACACAAATTCAATGCACACAAACACAAATTGGGTTCAAATAAGTACATAAAGCTTACTTAAACACAGTTTGGTGCCGATTCGGAATAATTTACATAGAAATTAATATGAACTAGAAGAAAATTTAGACTAAACTAACCGAAACTTACTACTCGCTGTGATGCGCTCCCCGACCTTCCGTTCCTCCCTCGTCTCCCGTGCGGAGACCATCGACGGGTCTACGGGCTCCAGCCGCGGCTTCTCACCAAAAGCGAAGTTCCGTTGGCCTTCGTACTGACATGCACTAGTAGAAAAAGAGCCTATTGTCCCGGTTCGTAAGGTCCTTTTGTCTCGGTTTAGGAACCGGGACTAAAAGGTCGTTACTAATGCCCTAGGCCTTTAGTCCCGGTTCTTACACGAACCGGGACAGATGGGCCTCCACGTGGCCGCTGGGGCCAGCCCAGGCAGGAGGTCGTTTGGTCCCGGTTGATGACACCAACCGGGACCAAAAGACATCCACGCGTCAGCATTTCAGGGGCTGAGGTTTTTTTTGAAAGGGGGGAGGGTTTAGGGGGTAATTTAGGGTGTGTAAGCTAGCTAACAAAGAGAAGTGTCCTCTCTTATTTCCGTGCTTGGTTTACCAACGCTACTGCTATGCCTAAACATGGCTTAGATTAAAGTGAAGGCAACATGTGGTGCATGTCGAAAGTAATATTAATCCTAACTTGATCAAGTTTGGATTAGTACGACTTTCGACATGCACCACATGCTTGTTGCCTTCACTTTATTCCAATCCATGTTTATTTCACTCACTGATATATAATAACTCTTAATGCCCGCATCATGCATCATCATAATAACAAGTCCTACTAATCATCATCATACAACTTCTACTCGTTATTAATAACAAGTCATACGATCATCATCCTCATAGTCATCGAACCAACCCTACTTAATTGTTCTAGGCACATGATCATCAGTATTAGGTAGGACCTAAATACACTCTTTAAGGTAAAATATCATAAAATAATATAGACCCTGACTCTTCATTATGAAGAATGGAGATCATCCTGTCTCCAATTCTTGCGCTTCGCTTCCTTTTGCTTCCAAGAACCTCCTTACGACTGTCCATACATTTTTTTCATTCCTTGATTTTCATGTCTCCACTTCTTTTAGAAATCCGGTATGGACAGTTCAGATTCGTAGGATGACCTGGATGTATGTTCAAAACATCAAGGCGACCACTCTGATACATCAGACGAGGCACACAATCCTCTGGGATTATCTGTTGAAAAACATAGTAATAGCTTCATAGTTAGCAATGATGTACTAGTTTTAGAAGTATGCAAAAGATGCACGGATGTCGTAATAGTAAGAAATCTTACCAGGGTATCTCTATAGTAGTTACCGTAGTTCAACACGTGCACTAGTGGCACGTATTGACCATAATGTGGAGGAGTTTTACAATAGATATTGTAATTCTCAAGATCAGTACAAAATCCGACCAGATGAGTTTTCTCCTTATAAGTTAACGCAGAGCCATCGGTGTAGTAGGTTATGTCTACCATGTTCCGCACATTGTTTGAACAATCAAAATAAGCTGTCAACTATTTTGAAATGAACAATATAAATTAGCTAATAACTATGTTTGAGAAACTCATATTGCGGTAGAATTGGAGGCGTATCAACAAGGACCCAAATGTCCATATTGTCTTGCTCGATGTCAGGATCACCAAGATCCATGGTGACAAGCATACCCTCATCAAAACCATACATCTTGCAAAATGCTTCCCAATTTTTGCAACCAAAATGGGTTACGCTCTCAGAATTATACAGATTTACTTCAAAATCTATATCATGATGGGTCCTTAGGTGAATTTTCTTTGTTTCCATATTTTCATGGTCTTCAAAACCCATCCTCTCCAAGACGTAGCGTCTTGCATGGCATGGGATAAGCTAGTCGAATTATAAAAGATGAAAAGTACATGTTGAAATAGTTGAAGTCGTGCTTAATTACGAAAAAAAATAACACTTGTCGTCGTTGCGTACCGTTTCAACATCGAAGGTCTCCTCCAGCTTAATACTGAAGCGCCGATCTTCGTCCAGGTGAGGCCTGTCGCACAGACCTCGGTCGTCGTGGCAC